>NC_056626.2:177805722-178043222 GCF_002870075.4 Lactuca sativa | reverse complement strand
TATCCCTTGCATTTTTTTATTGTAGAAACTTGAAAATCTTTTTCTATAGAGTCATCATCGAATTTCTTTATACGAAATTCATGAGGTTAAAGTATCTCCAAGAGATTTTCTAATGATAAAGTAAATAAATCCTTTGATGATTCTTCCACAACTACAACTATATATATTCGCGTGAGTCTCCTTAGATAAAGTTTCAAACAAAGGATAAGATAATATACACCAAACTAATCTTCTTATTGATATATATTATGTATATACAGCCTAACTAATACATAATTTTATATACATACAGATCAGACGGTTGGACATATTGCAACCAACACAATGCTTCACAAACCATTACAATAACAAGTCATAAATATCAGAAATTAACATAACTAACGGTAACTACCATTAACTAACAATCTCGGTTAATTCCTAACAATAGCAATATCAATTTGTAAAGTTAATGAATCAAGTAGTATTAAAAATATGAAAAATCTTTATCCATTGAGGTTGTAAATTTACAAAGCAATGTGAAAAAGCTTCCACAATAGCTTTTTTGACTTTCATAGCTTATTGAACCCAATAAGCTCTTGAAAAAGCGCATACTATGTATGCTCTTAGAGATAGTTATACTATCAATTTCAATTCTTGAAACAATAAGATATGATTTATAACCAAACAATGAAATACAGAACTGCTAACGGAGCTCGCAAGAAGAGAAAAGGAAGCAGGTATCACCCCAGAAGCTGAAGTAGATCTTTACATGAAGGCAACTGCCATTGAAGCAGATGAGAGTAGTTTGATTACTTACTACACTCTAAGAGTAAGTATGAATCTTTATTATCTAGACCTTCCACTCCCAAATCAAAAATATTTGTCATTAGATACATGTGAGTCCCAAATTCTATCTCCAAAAGAGCCCTTGAGGTAAAACAACAGACTGTCAACTTATATAGAAACTATCAACTTATATAGAAACTGTATCAAGCCGATGTACGACACAAACAATATTTACATCTTTTTTAAACCAAAACAGATATTGGGCCTAGATATATGCCGTGACACATTAGTTGGAGATCAAATGAGACGGGGTATCTCCGGAGGACAAAAGAAGCGTGTAACCACAGGTTAATTTCTTTTCTTTTCTTTTTTTCACATTAACTACTTTATGGATAAAGTGCGGATAAATAAATACCGGATTCAGGTGAGATGCTTGTGGGACCCGCA
Organism: Lactuca sativa; assembly: GCF_002870075.4. NCBI lineage: Eukaryota > Viridiplantae > Streptophyta > Magnoliopsida > Asterales > Asteraceae > Lactuca > Lactuca sativa. Next base: position 178,042,010 of record NC_056626.2, on the reverse strand, counting down.
AAAACTTTGTTTATGGACGAGATATCAACAGGTCTAGACAGTTCCACTACATTTCAGATAGTCAAGTGCTTGCAACAAATTGTACACCTCACCGACTCAACAATCTTCATGTCCCTACTACAACCTGCCCCCGAGACATTCGATCTATTCGATGACATCATCCTACTATCCGAGGGCCAGATCGTGTATCAGGGCCCACGGGAAAATGTTCTCGAGTTCTTTGAGAGTTGTGGATTCATATGTCCAGAGAGAAAGGGCATTGCTGACTTCTTGCAAGAGGTAAACAATCCTACTGAAATTTCGGGATGACCTCCACATAAATTTAACAATATTATCCAAAACATGTAAAACCTTGTACCCATTTAGGATCGGGATTTGCAGGTGTTACAATTGTCGTGTTTGACTACATCTATTTTTTTTTTTTTAACATTTTGTATCTCTGTGCTAGGTTACATCTAAGAAAGACCAACAACAATATTGGGCAGATAAAAGAAAACCATACAGATATATACCAGTTAGTGAATTTAATGAAAAATTCAAGTGTTTCCATGTGGGGGAGAAGCTGAAAAGTGAGTTGTCAATTCCATACGACAAAAACGAAAGCCATAAAGCTGCTTTAGTCTTCCAAAAATACTTAGTCCCCAAAATGGAGCTCCTTAAAGCCTCATGGGATAAAGAGTTGCTACTAATGAAGAGAAACGCTTTCATTTACATTTTCAAGTCTATACAAATCGTGTTTGTAGCATTTATTGCCACAACTTTGTATCTTAGGACCACAATGCACCACAGAAACGAACAAGATGGTGTGATTTACGTAGGGGCACTTTTGAATAGTCTGCTCATCAACATGTTTAATGGGTTTGCTGATCTGTCACTAATCATCATGAGACTTCCAGTAATTTACAAGCAAAGGGACCTCATGTTCCACCCTTCATGGGCTTTCACTCTTCCAGCTTTCTTGCTACGTATTCCTATATCTATAGTGGAGAGTATTATGTGGTGTGGGATTTTATACTTTGGTGTTGATCTCGCCCCTGATGCTGGCAGGTAATTAATTAACTAACTACTTTTGTTATTTTCATCAAAACCTTGTCTACAAAAAAGTTAAGAGACTAAATGAATACATGAAAAATAGGTGGAAGGTAAGTTTCAATCTAAATCTTTTTCATACTTATATATAGTAAACTAATTTGGTTTACAGGTTCTTCAAGCATCTTCTGTTGGTTTTCTTGATCCAGAATGTGGCAGCGGGGCTGTTTAGGCTAATTGCTGGGGTTTGTAAGACAATGAATATTTCTAACACAGGAGGAGCTGTTGTACTTTTACTTATATTTCTGTTGGGTGGTTTTATACTTCCTAAAACCCGGATTCCAAATTGGTGGGAGTGGGCATACTGGATTTCACCTCTGTCTTATGGCTTCAAAGCCTTTGCTATAAACGAGTTTCGTGATCCTCGGTGGACAAGCAAAAGGGTAAGTCAAATAATTCTTAACACAAAATGCAAATTCCAAAAAACCCTAGGTGGGTTTAGTTGTGGAAAACTGTTTTCAGTTCTCTTGGGTTTGTAATTGTTGGGTGTGGGGGTGTTGGTGAGGCCGGGGTGAGGTGGGGTGTTCGCCTGTGGGGACACGTGGGAATGATGCTGTTTGTGTTTGTGTTTTAGAAAAAATTGGAATTGAAAAAGTATCGAAAACAAGAAGTATCAGTTTGCTAAGTTCTTTGTAATTTTCGAAAATGAAAAATTCTTTCTTTTTTTTGTGAAAACTTTTAGAAAATATCAAACCAAACATATTTTCAAATCCACTTGTCATGGAAAAAAAATACATTAAAATTAGAGAATTTTACACAACCAAACACACCTTTATGTTTCCGGAAAAAATTGAATTTTGGATGGTCGTTAATTTGTTTTTTTTGTACATTTAGGGTCTAAGAACAAAATGAAACATGTGTTTCATATACCATCTTTTTTGCACATCTCACCTATATTTATTATTTTTTAGTTAATAATTATAAAAAATGTTGATTGTTTATTATTAGTACTTAGAGCATCCACAATGCATAGTTAAATGAGAGAGTTAAATATGGTGGCATGCCTAATTGACATTCGTCGGATGCCATATTGGCATTTAATGGATATAGAGTCCAATGGTCATTGAACCTTTTAATGGGAAAAAAACCTTTTTACTATTAAATATATATATTCCATTGAACTATATTGAGTTTAATGCATTGTAAGAAAAATTAATATAGAGTTGTATAGTAAGTAAAATGATGATGTGTCAATCATAATGGATAAGTAAATATTTTTCTTTTATTCAGGGACAGGATCCTAGGTGTACAAGAAAATTAGTATCCATTTTGGAATACCATATATGCATTCAAAACGGTTAACATGTAATAGCCCGTCATATTTATAGTCATAATTATATAAATATCAAAATTATATGTACCAGAAAAAACTTCCAATGCCATAGACAAAGTTCAACTTTATATATATATATATATATATATATATATATATATATATATATATATATATATATATATATATATATATATATATATATATATGGGAAAAGTAAATATAAATTTAAGGATATATAAGCTTAAGTAGCCAAACGCACCATATACGTCGTTTTGTTTGATATATTCATTATAATGTTCTTAAACTTCAACCCTAACTTGATTTAATTTCAAGATTTTTCGAAATTTCACTATTATCTTCCTCTTACATCATATCTTTTGCCGACCACCTACTAGGCTATATATATTGTAGTTGAAAATACAAATTATGTAAGAAGAAGATAAATGTGTAATTTATAAAAATCATGGAAGTAAATCAGGTTAGAAGTTAAATTATAAGAACATTGGACAATTATATTATATTATATGATACAAAACGACGTGGTACGATGAATTTGGGTATCCTTAAGGGCATATATATATATATATATATATATATATATATATATATATATATATATATATATATATATATATATATATATATATATATATATATATATTTCACATTTTGGCAGAGCTCAGACAATTCAACCAACATGGGGTACGCCGTGCTAAATAACCTTGACATCCCAACTAAAGAAAGCCATTACTGGATTGGTGCTGCTGCTCTTCTTGGTTTTGTGCTTCTGTTCAATATTCTTTTTACCATTGCTCTCATGTATTTAGAAGGTATAAGTTTCCACGGATACCCCTAAAGATGATTGTATGCAGAACAGGACGGGACAGAACAGAACAAGGTCCTATCACTGAGCGTTTGGCACGGACGGGACTGGGACAAAGTTAGTTGTTGACCAAGTCCAATGGGACTATTTCTCCAAAATTTAGTCCCATCCAAAACCATAGAACACAATGGGACAAAAGCCAAAATGACAAAAAAACCATTTCCAGTTTCCGTATTGTTCCAGTGTTGCCAAACGCTATATAACGAGTTCAGTCTAGTTTTGGCCAGTCCAGTCCAGTTCTGTCCAATCTAGTTTTGTCCCACCTAGTCCCACCACCAAACGCTACCTAACTAACCTTCATGATTCTTCTATTGACTAACTAGCCCCTGGAAAGCCACAAGCAATTATCTCCAAGGAAGAAGCTGCAGCCATGGAAGGTAGTCAGCATACCAACCTAGAACCAATATCACATCCTAGAGGCACTTCTGATACTAAGAAGGGCATGGTTCTTCAGTTTACTCCATACGCCATGTCATTTGACAATATCAACTATTTTGTTGATATGCCTCATGTAAGTTCATTTCTACTTTAATTTGTGTTGCTACTAGCATTTATCCCTCTTACTTTCGTTATTAGTATTTGCATATGTACACCTTCTTACTTCTGGCTCTGTTGATTTTATCTACTTGTTACTTTCTGCTCTATTCCACTATTGTTTGTAACTACATATGTACATGTTTCTTAATTTATGCTCTATTGCTTTATTGTTTTATTACTTGTATTTGCATATTTACATATTTGTTACTTTCAGCTCTATTGTTTGCATCTGCTTGTTACTTTCTGTTCTATTGCTTATATCTTCATATTTATACGTCCTTGTTTGGCATGCATGTTAATGTTAATTAAATCTTTATCTAGGAACTAAGAAGTTAACGATCATTTGTTGGCTATACAGGAAATGAGAGAAGATGGGGTGACAGAAAAGAGATTGCAATTACTTTCTGATGTAACTGGTGCATTTAGGCCTGGAGTTTTAACTGCATTGATGGGAGTAAGTGGAGCTGGAAAAACTACATTGATGGACGTTTTAGCAGGAAGAAAAACAGGTGGTTATATCGAAGGAGACATAAGAATATCAGGATTCCCTAAAAAACAAGAAACATTTGCAAGAATCTCTGGATATTGTGAGCAAACGGATATCCATTCTCCCACAATCACTGTTCAAGAATCTTTAATCTACTCTGCTTTCCTCCGTCTCCCAAAACAAATCAGCAAAGAAGACAAAACGGTAACAACATAAAGATGAAATAAGCAAGATATTAAAGAGAAATAAAGGCCTCTGACCTTTTTTCTTGCATTCAGATTTTTGTGCGTGAAGTGATGGAGCTAGTTGAACTAGACAATATCAAGGATGCAATAGTGGGACTTCCAGGAGTTAGTGGTTTGTCAACAGAACAGAGAAAGAGGTTAACAATCGGAGTGGAGCTTGTTGCAAATCCTTCAATTATTTTCATGGATGAACCAACTTCTGGACTTGATGCAAGAGCAGCTGCCATTGTTATGAGAGCTGTAAGAAACACAGTGGACACAGGAAGAACAGTTGTTTGCACCATTCATCAGCCTAGTATTGATATCTTTGAATCCTTTGATGAGTTGATGCTACTGAAAAGAGGAGGAAAAGTTATCTATGCGGGATCACTAGGAAGGCATTCTCAAAACGTCATTGACCACTTTGAGGTATTTTACATACAAACTATAATCACAAAATGTTAATTCTACTTAAAATAAACTGTTTTACAGGAAGTTGATGGGGTTCAAAAGATCCCTGACAAATACAATCCAGCAACATGGATGTTGGAAGTCAGCTCTGGTGTTGCAGAAATACGACTGGGCATTGACTTTGCTGACCACTACAGTGCATCGCCTTTACAACAGTAAGACTAAGGGGTATTCTCAAAACGTCATTCATCACACCTCTCACTTTTTCTCTGAAGGGATGTTTTTTTTTTTTCCTTAATGTTTTCTGGAAGTTTCTTGTCTCAAAGAACATAAAACAAATTATTTTGTGTTTTTTTTTATCTCTGATTTGGCCTTAAATCGGGATATTGATTTCTTGGATTATTCCAAATTCGATTTCGTGGAAACCTAGGAAATAGAGTCGGAGAGTCGAAATTAAATATTTTGGAAAATATGTATAAGATTTTACAAGTTTGTTTTGATATTCACTAACCCTTTTCTAGTGTTAATGAGATTGATTAATGGGTTAAGCATTTAATCCGGACAACTATACATGTTTGTTTTCTTTTTTGCTTAATCTTGACCAAAAGACTTAATGGGTTAAGCCAAAAAACACATCTGGCTTAATGAATTACGACACTAAACCTTTACGGCTTTACCTGCATGCCCTTCTTTCTCCTCCAACCCCTCTCCCATTAAAATTGATGAATATTGTTAAAGTTAATGTATAATGTGTAGTTTTTTTAGTGCAAAGATAAAATGGTCATTTAATCTCATTCTGAATGTAGAATAGAATCAGACCTTATCTATAGAACATTTTATCCATATAAACATCAGATTCACTCACTTTACCCATACATGACTTATCCCCCATATCCTGTTACCTTTTGGTGATCAAAAGTAGTGATTTAATATTATAATCATATAAAATCATCAACAGGAGGAACAAGGCTATGGTGAAGGAGTTGAGTGTACCTCCACTAGGTGTTGAAGATCTTCACTTTGAAACACAATATGCTCAATCTATGTGGGGACAATTCACGTCTTGTTTATGGAAAATGTGGCGGAGTTATTGGAAAAATCCCGATTATAACCTTGTTCGTTTCTTCTTCACTTTGCTTTGTGCACTCATGGTTGGAACTGTATTCTGGAAAGTTGGCAGCAAAAAGTGAGTCTTTGCTTCTTCTTCTTCTTCTTCTTCTTTTTTTACTTTTTCTTTGTGAAATGACCATTTTTCCCTCCATTATATATCTTTATAAATTTCAGGTCGAGCAGCAATGATCTCAGCACAACCATTGGAGCGATGTATTCTGCTGTATTTTTTATTGGTGTAAGCAATTGCCAAACGGTGCAGCCGGTTGTTGCCACAGAAAGAATAGTTTTTTATCGCGAAAGAGCTGCTGGGATGTACTCTTCGTTACCATACGCCATGGCACAGGTAACAGAATTTTTACAAAATTTACTTAATTACAAACTTACCCTTTCTTGTCTTTAAACAGGTGTTTGTGGAGATACCATATGTATTCCTTCAAACAACATATTACACTCTCATAGTGTACGCCATGGTGTCATTCGAATGGACAGCACCCAAATTCTTCTGGTTTTTTTTCATCAACTTCTTTTCGTTCCTTTATTTTACATACTATGGAATGATGACTGTTTCCATCACGCCAAACGAGCAAATAGCAGCCATATTCGCAGCTGGTTTCTACCTACTTTTTAATATCTTCTCTGGGTTTTATATCCCACAACCCGTAAGTCATCTTCCCTTTAAATCAACTCATGTGTTGTTTTTCCTACTTAGTGTGCTTAAAGGGTTGAGTACGTAATCTAGATAGCTATATATGGCTTTTTTTTCCTTAATCTGGACAGAATGATTTAATGGGTTAAGCCAAAAAAAATTGGCTTAATGTATTAAGAGACCAACCCTCTACCTATTTGTCATTTTTTCCTCTCAACTCCTATAATGTTAACATTGATGAATATTACAATTTTTTAGTTAATTAGAATGTAACCGTAAAATGTCATGTACTCTCATTCTGACTAGTTTTTCAATCTAGAAAAGAAAAGCACCTTATGTGTACAACACTTTATCCGGACAAACATGGTTACCCATACAATGCAATGGGAAAAAAAAGCCCCTCATTCTAGTATTCTTTTGTTTCATGTTTGCTAGTGAGTAGTGACCCATTGTTGAATTCTTGAAATTATAGAAAATTCCTAGATGGTGGGTGTGGTACTACTGGATTTGCCCCATGGCGTGGACTGTGTACGGATGCATTGTTTCTCAGTATCATGATTCAACTGACACAATCATGGTGCCTGGGATGGAACAGGGCCCACTCCTCACATCGTATATTAAAGACTACTATGGTTTTGAATTGGATTTCATGGGTCCTGTTGCTGCAGTTTTAATTGGTTTTTGTGTGTTCTTCGCGTTCCTATATGCCACCTTCCTCAGGACTTTGAACTTCCAAATGAGATAGAAAGTACAATAGATTCTACTATCAGTGTGTAAATTATTCTGTAATTTACAAGTTTGAATTGTAGCAAACCTACAACGGATTCTATGTGACACCCTGAATGCGGGTTAATGTTAAAGATGGGTGACCAACTATTAGATTTGTTCAAAATAGATTATGAACATTATTATACATCATGTCAGGGTCCTTAAACATGTGAGTTTTCATGCTGCCAATCCAACCGGCTTTCTCACCCTTACATGGCAGAATATGTTTGTCTCATCACCTTCACCAGAAATTTGATCTTACAGATATCATAATTTTGAATACTCTTTCATTACGATGTAAATTTAAAATAAAAGAAGTGAGTCTGTTACATTACCTCTTTCTTTATTTTTTCCACAATAGCAAAAACCGCCATCCTTAGCTACATGCCTACAACCGAAAGTACAAGCCCAATTCAAACTCTTTGAAGACTTCTAAGCCCTATCGGATGCCCGATTATTAACCATCTCAGATTGATTTTTCAGTCTTTGATACCCCTTTTTCTTATAGTGCTCGTGTGCTTCAAATTATTTATTAGTTTTAGCATGCCTAAATTAATGTTAAGAGCTTTAACATGTATACTTTTTTTTTGCTATGGTCATTGCATGATATGAATAGGGGATATTTGATAAGCCTTTAAATGATTCAATTAAGAGGTAGCCTCTTAACTTTTCAGCATTTAACATGTTTGGTTACATTAAAGTTAACCTATGAATGATTAAGTAGCCTCTTGATCATTCAACGGAAAACAGTCTCTGAACCATTCTATTTTAGGAAAGTTCCATATTTGTCTATATAACCCTAAAAGAAAAAAGCATATGTTTTCTCTTTCATGTGAACATTGCGTATACTAGGGATGAGTTATAAAATCAGAAAACCGGACCGTAATTGAACCAGAATCGAATAATGCTTAAACGGTTTGGGTAATGGGTCTAAAAATTACTCGTATCCGGGTTCCGGATATTCCGGGTACAGATCCAACGGTCCAGGTATTCTGGGTTTTAGAACCGGATTTATAAGAAAACTGGAACCAGGTTTAATGGACCGACAACCGATTTAGTTGGCCAAGGAACCGGAAATTGAAGGGTTATCAAAAAATATGCCTATTGATTCAGTTCTAAAAAAATTCTTATTCTATTCCATAATTTCTTTTTATTTTTTTTGTTTTTTGCATTGTTGCTAAGTTTTTAGTTAGCTTTAAACTGCCATATTATCTTTGTTATGAGTCTGTTCCGGATGATTTTTTTTAATTGTAGTTCACTGATTGGAAAAAGTTATAGACTCTAGAAACACCTTATTTGCATGTGTATTGAGTCACTTACAACCCTCCATAAATTAGATACCAGTTATGTTTTGTTTCTGTTACAACATTGTTGCTGAATTTTTAATTAGCTTTAAACTGTCATATTTCCTTCGTTATAAGTCAGTTCAGGCTGATTTTAAAAAAAAAAAAAAAAATTGTAGTTCACTGTTTGGCAATAGTTAGAGTCTAGAAACACCTTATTTACATATGTATTGAGTCACTTACAACCCTCCAAAAATTAGATATCAAAAAAAATTATAACATTTTTTTATAGATCATTCCTTTGCACGAGATGTGGTAATCCCTATGAGTAAAGATTTTGTAACTTGTCGAGTAATGCTCTCCTTTCTTGTTATTAACAAGTATTATGGGTTACAACATTTTTTTTTCCTTTTGTTCCAAAAATTCGGGTTTCCGATTATTTCCAGGTCTAATACACGAATCCGGTACCAATAATCAATTTCCGGTTCCAACTGGTTCATACCCATTATACCCGGCTTGATACCCAGAACCAAACCGGAAGTGGTTACCGTATACCGGCTGGTTCTTGGTTCTTATAATCCATCAATTTTGGGTTTCAGGTTTTCCGAGTCTGGGTAGACCGGTGCGGTTTTAGACCCACTTTCTTCCCTAGCGTATAGCTCTACTGAGACCAAGCCTCTGACGAGTTCCTCCCTTCTGCAGCCATCAAAAACCTTCTCCTATCGGCAGCAATCCAAGCCTCCGATGACATTCTTTATCTCCTGATATCTCTTTTGTTGAATCTTTTGTTTGATCTATCAAACAAATATCTTTCGATAAGTCTCTTTTTCTATTGAACTCTGTTTATAGCATATTCCTTGGGTGATTGGATTCACGCTTAGGATTTTATACTTTTACAAATTGGGATTTTGAGATCAAGTATAACAATAAGTGCTCCGTGATATGATTGTAAACTAAAGGAAAACCGCAACGCAATAATATTTTTGTAAATTAGAGGAAAACCACACTTCATTGTGGACCGAATGAAGCTAGATTTTATTGATAATGAATACAGATAATATATAAGTGGTTGTTTAGTCATACAAAAGATAGAAGCAAAAGATTACAACAATTTCAGAAGTTGATTAAGTAAGACGATAATAGAAACAGGAGAATGGTTTCCATTATCTGTGAAAAGCCAAATCAAAGTAGTCTGTATATATTTTTCAAGCAAATTAAAAATCATTAATAAATACCCTCCTCTTCATATCTTTAAGCATGTCCTCTACACCTACCCTTTATGCACCCAATGATTCTAATTGCCTCTACAAAATCACCATGATATATGTGAAAAATCAAACAAATAACTAACAACTTTATGCCATAAATATAAATATTTTTTCATATAAAGTGTCTTTATTAGGTGAATGATTTCCATTTGATAGTATCTTGAAACAATTAATTGTTCATCACAAACTATAATAGAAAAAAAATTAGGTTAGTAAGAGAGAAGTAATAAGGCAAATTGCGAGAAATAGCAACCTATTTCAATCTTGCTACCCTTTAGCAATATAATCATATGCTTTATTTCTTAGCCATAATGGCAACATACTAACATTTTTTTTACCAATAATACTAATGTAGTTTTTTATACCCATAATAGCAACATACTTATATTTTGCAATAAATGTGGATCATGGAAACTGTACTTTTTTCTTACACATTTCTATTAATGGTAAAATAATGTAATTTGGTTGCTATTATGGAAGATATGGTGGAGTTACCGGCTAAATATCGATTATAACCTTGTTCGTTTCTTCTTTACTTTGTTTTGTGCACTGGTTAGGACTGTATTCTAGAAAATCGGCGAAAAAGCGTGAGTCTTTTCTTCTTTTAAAATCAATAATATAAACACATAGGCGTTATAATAGCATCCATTATTATAAGGTTTTTATTTGTGTCAAATAGGTTGAAGAAATTTAAATAAGTTATTGCAAAGTATGCTTGTGCTTTTACAAGCTTGACTAAATGAGTTTTTCAATAAAAAAAATTTATCATCTTTTTCTTTTGGTTTATTAGTTACAAATAAAAAATGTTAATATATATAATATAATGTAAAAATATTTATAAAATATTCTAAAACTTATAAAACCTATTCTTGATTTTATAAATTTTGAGGTCCAACAGAACTGATCTGAATAGAACAACTGGAGCCATGTACGTTGCTGTAATTTTTATAGGTATAAACAATTCCCAAACAGTGTAGTTGGTTGTTGCCGCAGAAAGAACAATCTTTTATTATGAATGAGCAACTGAAATATACTCCTCATTACCATATGCCATGGTGCAAGTAAGCAAAATTTTGAACACACACACACACACACACACACACACACACACACATATATATATATATATATATATATATATATATATATATATATATATATATATATATATATATATATATATATATATATATATATACTTCATTACAAACTTACCCTTTTTAAACAAGTCTTTGTAGAAAGGCCATATGTATTCCTTCAAACAACACATTACACTCTCATAGTGTACGCCATGGTGTCATTCGAATGGACAACACCCAAATTTTTCTGGCTCTTTTTCATCAACTTCTTTTCGTTTCTCTACTCCAAGAACACAACAGTTTTGGGACCAAAACATCATAAAATGGACCCAAAACACAAGATACTCATAGATCCAAAGATAAAATTCAACAAATCATGGAAATTTGTGACTTACAAAGGTAGGGTGGATAGGTGTGAGGTATAAGTGGGGTGGGTTTGGGTGTGCGTATGGTTGGGTGTGGAGGGTGGACGGGTGTAAGTGTTCAAATAGGTTTAATATTGAATTATTTGAAATAACAAAAACTGCATCCAAACACATTGTTTAATTTTCTAATGAAAAAAGGTTTACTCAATTAGTTTAGCGAAACACGTTTTTCAAAATTTTCTACTTACAACTTAAAATATAAACTCATTTCATTTTTTAAAAAATTGAAAACCAAAAATAGGTTTCCATAACTAAACGGAGCCTTGGATTTTCTCTCCAAATGAGCCCTTTAATCATCTATATTAGGAATTTTTTTTTAAATAAACTTTTTTTTATAACGTCATCAACATAACATCAAACCAAAAACCTTAATAGACATCCATAATGTGGGCTCTTATTCACAAAAGTTATTTATGGGTCATAGTTGTTTTGGATAAAGGTAAAGTTTCAAACAAAGGATAAGATAATATACACCAAACTAATCTTCTTATTGATATGTACAATGTATATACAACCTAACTAATACATAGACCCTTTACATATTGATAAGGCGGTTGGACATATTCCAACCAACACAACACTTCATAAACCATTACAATGTTTATATATAACTGTCAATCTAATTAACATGTCAATCTAGTTAACAGTAACTAATCATAAATAACATAATTTAACATAATTAACTAACAGTAACTACCATCAACTAAGATTTAACAATCTGGGTTAATCCTAACATATCCCCTTAAGCTAGATTGTTTCCAAAAAAACATTCATCATCTTGAATCTTTAATCTTGAAGCATCATCATTTCTTGTCACAAGGTCATCATCATCATTATTACACTATGCATCATCCATTAAAGTTTCAAGTTCTTCAATTGTCATGAACATTGTATCCCCTTCTTTGGCTTCATTCCCATGCATAAAATTAGCCTCCTCTCTTTCATCTTCTTGTCGTTTCTTGCAATACTTTGTAATGTGTCCGTATTTATGGCTATAAAAGCACTGCGTTTCTGATAAGGGCAATACATATCCCTTGCATTTTTTTATTGTAGAAACTTGAAAATCTTTTTCTATAGAGTCATCATCGAATTTCTTTATACGAAATTCATGAGGTTAAAGTATCTCCAAGAGATTTTCTAATGATAAAGTAAATAAATCCTTTGATGATTCTTCCACAACTACAACTATATATATTCGCGTGAGTCTCCTTAAATAAAGTTTCAAACAAAGGATAAGATAATATACACCAAACTAATCTTCTTATTGATATATATTATGTATATACAGCCTAACTAATACATAATTTTATATACATACAGATCAGACGGTTGGACATATTGCAACCAACACAATGCTTCACAAACCATTACAATAACAAGTCATAAATATCAGAAATTAACATAAATAATGGTAACTACCATTAACTAACAATCTCGGTTAATTCCTAACAATAGCAATATCAATTTGTAAAGTTAATGAATCAAGTAGTATTAAAAATATGAAAAATCTTTATCCATTGAGGTTGTAAATTTACAAAGCAATGTGAAAAAGCTTCCACAATAGCTTTTTTGACTTTCATAGCTTATTGAACCCAATAAGCTCTTGAAAAAGCGCATACTATGTATGCTCTTAGAGAAAGTTATACTATCAATTTCAATTCTTGAAACAATAAGATATGATTTATAACCAAACAATGAAATACAGAACTGCTAACGGAGCTCGCAAGAAGAGAAAAGGAAGCAGGTATCACCCCAGAAGCTGAAGTAGATCTTTACATGAAGGCAACTGCCATTGAAGCAGATGAGAGTAGTTTGATTACTTACTACACTCTAAGAGTAAGTATGAATCTTTATTATCTAGACCTTCCACTCCCAAATCAAAAATATTTGTCATTAGATACATGTGAGTCCCAAATTCTATCTCCAAAAGAGCCCTTGAGGTAAAACAACAGACTGTCAACTTATATAGAAACTGTATCAAGCCGATGTACGACACAAACAATATTTATATCTTTTTTAAACCAAAACAGATATTGGGCCTAGATATATGCCGTGACACATTAGTTGGAGATCAAATGAGACGAGGTATCTCCGGAGGACAAAAGAAGCGTGTAACCACAGGTTAATTTCTTTTCTTTTCTTTTTTTTCACATTAACTACTGTATGGATAAAGTGCTGAATTGATAAACACGTGACTCAGGTGAGATGCTTGTAGGACCCGCAAAAACTTTGTTTATGGATGAGATATCAACAGGTCTAGACAGTTCCACTACATTTCAGCTAGTCAAGTGCTTGCAGCAAATTGTACACCTCACCAACTCAACAATCTTCATGTCCCTACTACAACCTGCCCCCGAGACATTCGATCTATTCGATGACATCATCCTTCTATCCGAGGGCCAGATCGTGTATCAGGGCCCACGGGAAAATGTTCTTGAGTTCTTTGAGAGTTGTGGATTCATATGTCCAGAGAGAAAGTGCATTGCTGACTTCTTGCAAGAGGTAATCATTCCTACTGAAATTTCGGCATGACCTCCGCATAAATTCAATATTAGCCAAAACCTACAAGTACAACCTTGTACCCATTTAGGATTGGGATTTGCTGGTGTTACAATTGTCCTTTTTGATTACATCTATTTTTTTTTTTAACATTTTGTATCTCTGTGCTAGGTTACATCTAAGAAGGACCAACAACAATATTGGGCAGATAAAACAAAACCATACAGATATATACCAGTTGGTGAATTTAATGAAAAATTAAAGTGTTTCCATGTGGGGGAGAAGCTGAAAAAAGAGTTGTCAATTCCATACGACAAAAGCGAAAGCCATAACGCTGCTCTAGTTTTTGAAAAATACTTAGTCCCCAAAATGGAGCTCCTTAAAGCCTCATGGGATAAAGAGTTGCTACTAATGAAGGGAAACACTTTCATTTACATTTTCAAGTCTATACAAATCGTGTTTGTAGCATTTATTGCCACAACTTTATATCTTAGGACCACAATGCACCACAGGAATGAACAAGATGGTGCGATTTATGTAGGGGCACTTTTGAACAGTCTGCTCATCAACATGTTTAATGGGTTTGCTGATCTGTCACTAATAATCATGAGACTTCCAGTAATTTACAAGCAAAGGGACCTCATGTTCCACCCTTCATGGGCTTTCACTCTTCCAGCTTTCTTGCTACGTATTCCTATATCTATGCTTGAGAGTATTATGTGGTGTGGGATTTTATACTTTGGTGTTGACCTCGCCCCTGATGCTGGCAGGTAATTAATTAACTAACTACTTTTGTTATTTTCATCAAAACCTTGTCTATAAAATAGTTAAGAGACTAAATGAATACATGAAAAATAGGTGGACGGTAAATTTCAATCTAAATCTTTTTCATACTTATATATAGTAAACTAATTTGGTTTACAGGTTCTTCAAGTATCTTCTGTTGGTTTTCTTGATCCAGAATGTGGCAGTTGGGCTGTTTAGGCTAATTGTTGGGGTTTGTAAGACAATGAATATCTCTAACACAGGAGGAGTTGTTGTACTTTTACTTATATTTATGTTGGGTGGTTTTATACATCCTAAAATCCGGATTCCAAATTGGTGGGAGTGGGCGTACTGGATTTCACCTTTGTCTTATGGCTTCAAAGCATTTGCTATAAACGAGTTTCTTGATCCTAGGTGGACAAGCAAAAGGGTAAGTCGAGTAATTCTTAACACAAAATGCAAATTCCAAAAAACCCTACGTGCGATTAGTTGTGGACACCGAAACACGGTGGTTTCCGAGACTTGGTCATGACCGAAACACACAACACTCGGTATTCCGTCCACCCAGGTTCAGATAAGATGTATCTGGATCTTAAAAAGCTATACTGGTGGCCTAATATGAAAGCAGAGATTGCTACCTTCGTAAGTAAATGCCTTACTTGCGCAAAGGTTAAGGTCGAGTACCAGAAGCCCTCCAGTTTACTACAACAACCAGAGATTCTAGAATGGAAGTAGGAGCGGATCACTATGGATTTCATAACCAAGTTACCCAAGACAACGGGTGGACTTGATACCATATGGGTCATCGTCGATAGATTGACCAAGTCTGCACACTTCCTGCCTATCAAAGAAACTGACAAGATGGAGAAGCTTACGAGAACATACATTAGGGAGATCGTACGACTACATGGTGTACCTATATCCATTATCTCCGATAGAGATAGTAGGTTCACCTCAAGATTTTGGCAATCGCTACAACACTCCCTGGGAACAAGGCTGGAAATGAGCACGGCCTACCATCCACAGACCGACGGATAAAGTGAGAGGACCATCCAAACACTGGAAGATATGCTGAGAGCTTGTGTGATCGACTTTGGAAAGGCATGGGATACTCACTTACCCCTTGTCGAGTTTTCTTATAATAACAGTTATCACACGAGCATCAAGGCTGCTCCATTTGAAGCCCTCTATGGCCGAAAGTGCAGATCCCCTCTGTGCTGGGCTGAGGTGGGTGATACCCAATTAGCTAGGGGGCAAGCTTCTGACAGTACTCTCACTGGTCCGGAGATCATTCAGGAAACGACGGAGAAAATCGTTCAAATCCGTGAACGATTGAAAGCCTCTAGAGACCGACAGAAGAGCTACGCTGATAAGCGAAGGAAACCTTTGGAATTCCAGGTGGGAGACCGAGTCCTTCTCAAAGTCTCACCCTGGAAAGGCTTGATACGCTTCGGTAAGTGTGGGAAGCTTAATCCGAGGTACCTAGGGCCTTTCGAGATTCTCGCAAGAATCGGCCCCGTAGCTTACAAACTCAACCTACCCGACGAACTCCGTAACGTACATTCTACATTCCACGTATCTAACTTGAAAAAGTGTATGTCCGACGAGACTCTTGTAATCACAATCGACGAGATCGAGATCAACGAGAGCCTCAACTTCGTGGAAGAACTGGTAGAGATCATGGACCGTGAGGTCAAGCAGACGAAGCAAAGCCGTATCCCGATCGTGAAGGTTCGCTGGAACGCCAAGCGAGGACCGGATTCACTTGGGAACGTGAGGATCAGATGAAACTGAAATACCCTCATCTTTTTGCTTAGTTATTTGTAACTTCTTAATTGCTTAAATTCTAATTTCGGGATGAAATTCCTTCTAACGGGGGGATGATGTGACAACCCGAAATTTCCATTCTGTACGAACAATATCACTTCAATAGAAGTTATAACAGTCACAGTTAATTTTCAGACTTTTCCGTATAAGTTTGAGTACTCTAGGGTTTACACTTCAGGAAATATCAGGAGATTGGATGCATTAGGGTTTCGTGCAACACTGTTACTCCAACACTCTGTTATATTAGAAATCATTTCGGGAATAAAAATATTTTCTGCCAAAAATATCTCAGGACTATAAATAGAATTCTGAACCAAATTCATTCATTATTCGCATTTCCAACTAGAGAAAAGCCATTTCTCTCTCACGGATCTTCGGTTTTTCGTCCCAAATCGTGAGTACACTTCTCTAGTTGTCTTATAATTCTTATTATGTGCTTAATAACATAGATTACATAGCAAATCTATGAAATTCGGGAGTTTACCGCCCAAGAACGTTCTTGGAGAGTAAACTCCTATATGTGGCTTAAATGCTACTTAGTCTTTTCCCCATGTTAGGTAACGAACTTAGGCTTGTATATAAGTGTGTTTAAGACTAGAAAACAATCAAGAACACCAAGATCTAGGTGTTCACGGCCCAAGAAGTTCTTGGACCGTGAACTCCAAAATCATGGACAAAAGGGTGCTTTTAAGGCACCTAAAGCCTTAGACTTTTGCTAGGAATTGTTTCCACTTAAATCAAGGACCAAAACACATCAAAAACACCCTTCAAAGTGAGTTCACGGCCCTAATAAGGTTCTTCGGCCGTGAACATCAAACAAAGGCACCAAAGTGTGCCTAAGGCCTTCATATGCTTGGGATAAAAGTCTAAGACCTATACTACGTGTGCAAGGGACTTGAAAGCATCAAAAAACTCATTCCAAGGGAGTTTACGGCCGTAAACTCCAAAGGAATTGGCCTTGGGGCCATAAAATCCTCAAAGGAGTGTTTCTATGCCCTAAACTAGTCCAAGGATTAAACCACCAAGTTAGAATACTTCTAGGGATCATTTAACACCTCAAAACAACCAAGGACATTAAGTCTTGGAGTTTACGGCCGTAAACTCAAGAGTTTACAACCGTAAACTCCGTGTGTGAGGTTATATGGAGAGTAAACTCAAGTATAAGGCCCTTGGGAACTTTAAACCCCTTTAGCCTTGTCCCACGACAACTTAGATGCAACCCTTAGGACTTATAACACTTATACAAAGTGTGTTCATGTTCTAGAGTGTCCCAACTTAATTTATTAGTTATTATTTGGCTAATTAGTTATATATATGCTCATTATATGATAACTAGGCTCGTGCGTGTGAACAAGTCTTCGTTTGCCACCTAGCACAGTATCCGACACTTCAATCAAATCCACTCACCACAAGTGAGTTCATACCCCTTTAATTAACCTTTGAAATACTTTTAAATGTTTTAAATGCTTTTAGGGGGGGGAGGGGAATACAAGTTAAATACTTATAGTTATTACATCAATCACATGTGATTAATAACTATAAAACCAATGATTTTATTATTGTTCAAACTGTTTATCAAACTGCTTTACAAACTCTTTTACTTATCAAATACTTTTACTTAAACTTTGTTATACTTATAATAAATTGCATGCCCGTATATGTATGGTTATATAAGCAATGTTTAAAAGGCTTAGGAAGGTCGTCCGCCCTGTTTCCTTTTCCTCGATTTGGATGTGGTCTGGTGGGATATCGGGTAGTCGTCCGAAGGTCGTTTCAATATTGATTATATATCATGTGTACATATATAGACATAAAAGTGCTTCCATATTCATGCGTACTAGTTACATCATTAGTAAGCTACCATCGAGGTAGCACAGGATCATACTTATACTATTGCTAGATCAATGAGTCAGTTCATTCATGAGTCAATACTTATTACTATGAGAACATATACAACTATACTATGAGAACATATACAACTATACTATGAGAACATATACAACTATACTAGATAGAGAACATATACAACTATACTAGAAAGAGAACATATACAACTATACTATGAGAACATATACAACTATACTAGATAGAGAACATATATAACTATACTAGAAAGAGAACATATACAACTATACTAGAGAAAGAACATATACAACTATACTAGAACAGTTCATTACATTACATATACATGAATACGTTGATTATTGTGATATGAATCGGAGCATGACTTAAATGTCATGGCCCGAGTTGTAGCCAGAGTCTCTTGAAGGGAGAGCGTGAGTTTGCGTATAGATCTATACTGGATTGACTATCCTACACCTTGCTGCTAGCTACAACCGAACCTGCAGGTCTGCGGGTGCCAAACGTCATTTCTTTTTACGACCTACATTTGTCGTTGTTTATCCAGTCGATAGTATGGTACAATTAATCACATGATACCTAAATATAAATCCGGTTTAAGGTAGTTAGTACAACAATAGTTCCTATAATACAACACTACAGTACTACAGTAATTTACCCTTTACATATATTTAGTGATTATTTCACTTAAACATTAATGTACAAACTATATTTTGTTAATGATAGTTACACTTGGGAAATTACACACTTTTATAACAAACGAACATACGGAACAGTTAAGCCTTGGTAGAAGGCTACTTTAATAGAAAATATAGGTTTTTCTAGGAGATTCAAACTTTTACAAACACTTACAAACATTTACATACCTTTTACAAACTCATACTTAAAACCATGTTCAAACGTTTTGATAACAAACACTGACACTAAATACTTATGAACTCACCAGCTTAATGCTGATAAACTCTTTCAAAATAACTTGTATTCTCAGGTCGACAGTAGACAGGTACCGATGCGAGCTTTTGAGAAGATGGAGCGCATCCAAAACTCATCTTATTAATTTGATTTACATTATTTTTGGTGTCTATAACTTTACAGAACACGCTTATATTAAAATTATATATTTAATGCAATGGATGATGTTGTTTACTTGTTTACTTTTACTGTGTTGTGATACTTTACATGACGTCCTCCGCCCCATAACGTTTTCGCCGTTCTCGGTTTTGGGGTGTGACACTTTATATCTTTGAAAAATCATAACTTCTTCATATGACGTCAGATTGTGGCGGTCTTTACATCTATGGTTTCGTAATTTCATGAACTACAACTTTCATCAAGACTATTGTAGCTAAAAGTAATTTATTTTCACTTTAATATTTATAAGGAATATACAGTGAAATGATCTTACAAATTCATAACTTCTTTATACGATGTCAATTTTTTTGCATTCTTTATACTCACAAGTTCGTATTTATGACTACTACAACTTTCATATGGATTATTTATTCTAAAAATCTTTAAATTAAAATGTTATTTAACACAATTTGTTAATTTTATAATAGGATTTTATACAAATATTATATAACCATAATATTTATCCATATAACATGTACATAATAAATATACAAATAACATAAACACATATAGTCTAAGAACAATTCTTATTTATTTTTTATAAGAAAATTTACATTATTAACTAACGTAAATAAGAACATTTTGACGTAATGCTTAAAAAATGTAGGAATTACAATTCTCACTTACTTAGGATGATTTCGTCTCAGAATCATACATCAACAAACAGTTATGGATAGTGACTCCCCATATCACTTTATGTTTCCCACGTAAGGTTTAGCCTTATAGTATGCTTCTATCACACCAGTACTATTCAATCATATTGTCGCAACTTCTTTATTTTATGATCGATAATCGCGTGAGGTTCTTCAATTAATCTTTTGTTTTCATCGACTCTTAATTTTGAAAGTGCGATCATATCGGGTTCTCCTCCCAAACACTTCCTCAAGTAACAAACATGAAAGGTGTTATGAATACATTATAGTTCAACTGGCAACTCAATATTGTATTCTTGATTCCCTATCTTCTAAAGTATTTTGAACGGCCTAATAAAACGCAGACTTAGTTTCCTACATTTACTAAATTTGATAAGTCCCTTCCATGAAGAGAATTTAAGCAACACCTGATCACCGACCTCAAAGGTTATAGGTCGACGTCTCAGATCTACATAACTTTTCTGACGACTTTAAGCATCTAACATTATTTCTCGGATGATTTTCACTTTTCAATGGTTTGTTGAACAATTTCAGGCCCCACAAAGTGCTTTTCTCCAGCTTCTAACCAATAAGAAGGCATACAACACTTTCTTCTGTACAATGCTTCATAAGGAGACATCTTGATGCTTGAGATATAACTATTGTTGTAGGCAAATTCTACTAATGGTCAGTGGTCATCCCAGCTACCAACGAACTCTAAAGCACATCTTGTGGATGATAGACAGTATTTAAACACAATTTAAACAACCAAGATAGGGAAAAAATGGTGTTTATTACTTATTATTTATTTCCACCACAATAAGCTAAGTTTAAGGGTTTGGATATGAATTCTTAAAAATGAGTTTATTGTGGTAGGAATAAACTTAATGGTTAGTGGTCATCCCACAAACACTTTTGTAAAAGTTTTTTATTTCACCGCTAATAAGCTATAAGTTAACAAACCAAAAAACAAAGTTTCACTTCTCCTTTAACTCTTAAATAAACTTGTCGTGATACTTTTTAAAAGAACGATAACTAGACATATACTGGACAAATCTAAAGATATGTTACTATCTCATAATCACATCTCAGTTAAATATTGCAAAAGGACAATGAAATGAATACTTTATGACTTTGTGTTTGTCTTCATAAGAAAACTAGCGTCTAGCTGTAAATTGTTGAGTTCTGTGGGTGGGGCAACTTCTCTTAGTTGTTAGAGCAGCTCGTCAGATATGTTTACAAACAAGACGAAATCTTGGTTGCAAATTTCAAGAAATCGTTCCAGTCAAATCGACCTTCCCCAAATAAACCCATTGTTTTTTCACCTACTGTGAATGCGAGGAGTATGCGCATCCGTCCATCCTTTATATAGAATCGAATACATTATTCAGTAATATCATCATTCGACAGTTTATAATTTTATATTTCTGAATATTTTACTTTTATTTCGTTTCAGAGATGCGCAGAAGCAGAATGTTATAATCTACAGCCATCTTTCTTTAAACAGTAGACAACACCCAGAAGATCCCTCATAAAAACCAGAGATTGGAGACGAAAGGGATACTCATACACTCACCGGAGAAATTTTAAAACCCCCATTTCGTTCTCCGTTTCTTTCGTTAAGATGGCATTGATAGGAAACTCATTCAAGGTAATTTTCACAATCATGCATCGTATTTTCTTAGTTTTCTCCTGCGATTTATGTCTGAAAATGAAAATGTCTTTGGATTTTGGCTCGAATCGAACAATCTCGCAGACGATTTCATTCCAGCTTTGAATCTTGGAAATCCGATTGTTAAGATAAAGATAATGTTTTTATCTTTTTTTGGCAATTTCTATTTGTTTAAATCCAACCTCATTTTGTAGTTGCACCAGAACAATTCCCTTTCGGGGATTTCAAGAATGACGCAGTCACAATCGTTGAGAGTATCAATTCATCTTCCGAAGGTAGTAGCGATGATGAACTCGAACACCCGACTGGAAAGAAACGTCAGCGTTTCAGTGGAGAGCGTTGTAAACGAGTTGAATGCTCCGACGGCCGTCGAAGTCGTCGACCCTACATCGAAACAACATCCCACCGCCGTTGGCGGTGGCGTTGAGGACGCGTACGGCGAGGATACAGCTACAGATGAGCAATTCGACACCCCTTGGTCTGTTTCCGTTGCCAGGTGATCACAAATATCAGTGAAAAGTAAAAAAGATGCAGAATTTTCTTTCGATTTGATGTGAAATTGGTAAATTTGATCACTTTTTGTAGTGGGTATTCATTGCTGCGAAACCCACGTCACAACAAAGGTTTAGCATTCAGTGAGAAAGAAAGGGATGCTCATTACATACGTGGGCTACTTCCTCCAGTTGTTGTTAATCAAGATCTTCAAGTATTATTCATTTTTCTTGATTTTTAATTTTACAAAATGGTTGAAAATGCAAAAAGAAAAAAAAAGTTAATACTATCGAATATCGATACCCAGGTTAAAAAGATGATGGCTAACATTCGACAATATGTAGTACCTTTGCATAAATACCAAGCCATGATGGATCTTCAGGTACCCATTTAAGTATTTCATTATTCTATATTCTATTCATCAAGAATACAATTTTTTTTTACTTTTTTTTTGTGATTTAATTAGGAGAAAAATGAAACGTTGTTCTATAAGCTACTAATCGAAAATGTTGAGGAGCTTCTCCCAATTGTCTACACTCCAACAGTTGGTGAAGCATGCCAAAAGTACGGAAGTATCTTCAAGCGCCCACAGGGTCTATTTATTAGTTTAAAAGACAAGTGAGTTTGTGATATCAATTAAATCTATTTAATTAATACTTTTGGTAATTTTTCAATTTTGGCAATGCCATACATAGCCTAAAAATTATAAAAGTTTCAAACATTTTCCAAATTAATCATTCAAAATGGTTAATTTGGAAAACAATACAAATGTTTGAAACTTTTATGGTTCGAGTGTACACAAAACTACCCGAAATATAATGGTATTTTTGTAATTTGTAACTAATTATCTTTTCATAGGGGAAAGATTCACGAAATACTAAAGAATTGGCCTGAAAAAGATATTCAAGTGATTGTAGTGACGGATGGAGAGAGAATATTGGGATTAGGAGACCTCGGTTGCCAAGGTATGGGAATACCCGTTGGGAAGCTATCTCTTTATACTGCTCTTGGAGGAATTCGTCCTTCACTTGTAAGTTTTCAAAGATTATAAAACATTATGTTTTTATTTATTTATTTTTTTTCATGTAACGATTGCTAAAAATCATGTATGTTTTTAGTGTTTGCCTATAACCATAGATGTGGGCACAAACAATGAGAAGTTGTTGAACGATGAATTCTACATTGGTTTGAGGCAAAAAAGAGCAAAAGGGCAGGTTGACTTTTTACGTTTTGCTAAAAAAAAAGTTTCGATAAAAAAATTATAGATTATTGAGGTAAATTGTGGTTATAATGTAATATAACTATATTTGCTAGGAATATGCTGAACTTATGAATGAGTTTATGTCTGCTGTGAAGCAAAGATATGGTGAGAAAGTTCTTGTTCAGGTTAGTAACATTTATAATAATAATAATAATAATAATAATAATATATTAAATAAGTATTCAAGATTTTCGTTCTACATATTGATTACATACTCCAACAAATGATTCTCAATTTTTATGATCTTTGTTTTGTAGTTTGAGGATTTTGCTAATCACAATGCATTTGATCTTCTTGCAAAATACAGTTCCACACACCTTGTTTTCAATGATGATATACAGGTATATATATATAGGCATTCTGATTTATTACGTATTTTTATTATTGGCAAATATTTATTAAGATTTTGTGATTTTGTTTTAGGGGACAGCATCAGTGGTTCTTTCAGGGCTTATTTCTGCATTAAAATTAGTTGGTGGATCTTTGGCTGACCATAAATTTCTATTCCTTGGAGCTGGAGAGGTAAAAATAAAATAATAATATTTTTTCTACATTTTTTTTGTCAAATTTTATTTTTTAGATATGTTTAAATTTGAGCTTTTATTTATTTACAGGCTGGCACAGGCATTGCTGAACTCATAGCACTTGAGATATCAAAACAGGTAAAAAAAATTGACAACTTTTTGATGTGATATTTAACAAATTGATCACCAATTTTGCAAAATCGTTCTTAAATAGATTTATGTTTTTTAATATTTTTTTGTCGACTTTTTGGTAAGAGGCAATTTCACAACTTTTTGAGATTGACAAACTAGAAATTGGTGGTTATTTTTTTGTGCTATTGGTCAAAAAGGTGGTCAATTTTTAAAATACGACATCATAATTATTCCAATGAACAATATTTTACAAACACAAAGAGATAAAAAAAAAAAAAAAAGAAGATCAAATGATATATATGTATTAAGTTAGTATGTAATCATGTAGACAAAAGTTCCATTGGAAGAGACTCGAAAGAAGGTTTGGCTTGTTGACTCAAAGGTAAAGATTAAAAAACATGAAAAACTCTTTTCATAACATCTTGTTTTGAGTAAATTATTTATTTATTTATTTATTTTTAACAAAAATCGTATTATTTTAGGGGCTAATTATTAAATCCCGGTTGGATTCACTTCAACATTTCAAGAAACCGTGGGCCCATGAACATGAACCTGTAAAAGAACTTCTTGATGCTGTCAAGACGATCAGGCCAACTGTGTTGATTGGATCTTCAGGGGCAGGACAGACATTTACTAAAGAAGTTATTGAAGCTATGTCGTCTCTTAATAAGGTAATCGTTTATTTATAATACGAAAATACCCAAACTACCCTTCGATTAAGCCTTAAATTATCGGTTTTTCAGAAACCTGTTATTCTTGCTCTTTCCAATCCAACTTCACAATCTGAATGTACTGCTGAACAAGCTTATAACTGGAGCCAGGTTTGACTTTTTTCCTGCCAAATTTTGACCTAAATTTTTTACCCTTAATAATATAACTTTTTTTTTTTTTTTCAATTTTATAGGGTCGTGCAATATTTGCAAGTGGGAGTCCTTTTGCTCCTGTTGAGTATAATGGAAAAATCTATGTATCCGGACAGGTTTTTGATCTTTTTCTTAAACCCTAAAATTAGGGTTAATCACAAAAAAAATGACCAAAATAGGATCTGTATAATAACAAAATTACCACCTTTTTCACATTTAACACGAAAAATAACCACTCATTTAGCAATATAATTTTTGGGAATTGCAAAATAACTTTATGAATGGTCCCCACCAGAAAAACGAACCTTAAATTATTATTTTTTGCGAAATGACATCATTTTGCAAATTTTAAGGTTTTCTTGTTGTGTGGGGACAAGCCATAAAGCAATTTCGCAATTTGCAAAATCAATATTGCGAAATGGGTGGTTATTTTGTGTTACATGTGAAAAAGTTGGTGATTTTGTAATCATACACCTCCTATTTAGGTCAATTTTGTTATTATATATGTTGACTTTTTGTGAATTGATTATTGTTGCAGTCGAATAATGCATATATTTTCCCTGGATTGGGTCTGGGGTTGATAATGTCTGGGGCGATTCATGTTCATGATGATATGCTTTTGGCAGCTTGTAAGTTTGCATAATGCAAAAAGCTTCTTGTTTAATGTTTGTTGTTGTTTGTTAAGAGATATGTGTGTTTGTTTTCAACAGCTGAAGCTTTGGCTGAGCAAGTTACACAAGAGCATTTAGACAATGGACTAATTTACCCTCCGTTTACTAATATACGCAAGATTTCTGCTCATATTGCTGCTAAAGTTGCAACCAAAGCATATGAACTTGGTTAGATCACCCTCTAACTCAAATCACTTTTTTTTTTCCATTTGTACATGATGAGACTGTGTAGCTTATGTGGGACCCTAACACACATTAGACTATGGTTATGCTTGGCAAACTAGCTGAAAATCTAGTTGCTTGCTGAAAAACTAGTTGATTTCTGCTAGCTGAAAACTAGCTGATATCTGAAAAGTTAGCTACTAGCCGATAAAAAATGACTTTTGGTAAAAAGTAGCAGATAAGCTAGGTAAGAAATGTAAATAACATAAATGGGAATGGATAAAGAACTATTTTTATGCATGGTAAATGCTATAGTGGGAGAATTTTAAAAGAACACCATAAGCTTGTTAAAACACCAATCTAAGATTTTTTTTTTAAAAATTAGATAATAAGCTACTTTTTGATTTGTTGAACATAACAATCTACAAAGCTAGAAAAATAAGTTAGTTGTGGCGTACCAAACATAACGTATATGTGTTGAGTTTGCTTTGATACCATGTTAGTTAGATAAATGAAGTTCTAAAATTTCTTGCTTCAAGGGCATTTTTGGAAAAAAAAAATCCAGGACTCTAGATATCTAAGAGTACGAAATAGTAGTGCTAAATCGAAATTGTGTTTTTTTTTTTGGGTGTGTAGGCTTGGCAAGTCGGCTTCCTCAACCAGAAAACTTGGTAGCTTATGCCGAGAGTTGCATGTATAGCCCTAGCTATCGAAATTATTGTTAGGTTTTTTGATAAAAGAATGGTTGATTCAGCTCCTTATGTTGTTTTAGATAGAGTAGTTTTGTATGTTAATTATGTCATCTTTTGAAACCTCTATATGCTTTTTATATTATATTAGACTGAACAGAAAATGACCATTATTAGATACCTTAGATTATAGGTCTTTTTACACAAAAATGAACATGGGTGGTATCATTTAATAGGACAATCACCTTTTGGCCTTACACTAAATTACTTAATTTTGTAATTAGTCAAATTTTGAATTGTGAAATTGTTTTGAACACAAAAAAGTGGAAGAAAAATGATAAATGTTTTTGCAATATATGAAATATATGATAGTTCTACTTCTATGCATCATCATGTTGTGCTACTTTAGTCTAGCACAAAGATGACTGACATATACAAAAAAAACCTGTAAAAAAGAAAAAAAAAATGTAAAATACGACAAACAAAGGTGGGTGAATAATAAAAAAATGAAATAAAAGAGACTAGAATAAAAAGCTAGAAATATGTATCATCAATAATGATTAAAAACAAAAATCATACAAAAAGTGATGCTACCCATCTACCTTGTTACCTTCCACACCCTCTATCTAAATTAGAATGAATATAAAAGATAGAGTGAAACTATCTATTATGCATTATTGTTTCCCTTATGTATATTGATTTTGGTTAACTTGTCAAACATCCAACACCATTATAATTGATTAATACAGTGCTTTTCAAACATTATTTTAGGCACCATCATATTTTGTTACAACTCAACATCTCATTTCGATTATTAAACATCATATAATAACTTTCATCATTATATTAAGGAATAAGTGATGCAATATAATGTACTTGTTGAACAATTTAATATAATATTAGGCTCATTATATTCACCATTGTATAATATTTACATTATATAGTTTCTACTATTAAGTATATTAGGTTCAAGAGTAAAAATAACATATTAAAATAAGATTAATATCATATCTCAAACAATGACAATCAATAATAAAAAATTATTATACTTAATATTTCAATCATTTTTTCTAATATTGATGGTCGGGACCCATTTTTAGTTTGTTAATATTTTCTTTAGTTTTCATTACACCATCATCATACATACTTATAAACATAACATTTTTTCTTGAATCTCATTCATTTGAAACCCCCATTCTTTTTTCCTTTCACCACATTCATTTGAAACTCCCATGACTTTTCAATTTCTTTATAATAATAATAATAATTTGGTAATTAGGTTAAATAAATATCAAATCTAAAGTGTATTCATATATAAACTAAATTTCAATATTAAAATAATATCTTTAATTCTACTTATAAAATTATGTTTTTTTAACTTTTAACATATTAATTTATTAGTTTTAATATATTGTTGGATGTAAATCATTATCATTTTAAAGGTATATTTTTGAACAATTTGTATAAAATACTTAAATTATTAATTAAAATATAACATTATAGACTCAACTTAAATAAAAATTTTATTTAACTTAAACAACCCAAAGATTATTTTATAAATAGTTAAAAGTGATAAATTGTAGTGTATTTCTAATAATGATTGTAAGTTGGTTAATAATGCTAAGTAAATATCAAACCTAAAGTGTAATCATAAATATACTAAATTTCAATTTTAAAATAATATCTTTACTTCTATTTATAAAGTTATGTCTTTAAATTTTAACATATTATACTTAATTTATTAGATTTAAAATGTTGTTGCATGTAAATCATTATCAGTTTAAAGCTGCAATTTTTGAACAGTTTGGACAAAATACTTAAATTGTTAATTTAAATATAACATTACAGTGTCAACTTAATTCTACTTATAAAATTATGTTTTTTAACTTTTAACATATTATACTTAATTTATTAGTTTTAATATATTGTTGGATGTAAATCATTATCATTTTAAAGGTATAATTTTTGAACAATTTGTATAAAATACTTAAATTATTAATTAAAATATAACATTATAGAATCAACTTAAATAGAAATTTTATTTAACTTAAACAACCCAAAGATTATTTTATAAATAGTTAAAAGTGATAAATTGTAGTGTATTTCTAATAATGATTGTAGGTTGGTTAATAATGTTAAATAAATATCAAACCTAAAGTGTAATCATAAATAGACTAAATTTCAATTTTAAAATAATATCTTTACTTCTATTTATAAAGTTATGTCTTTAAATTTTAACATATTATACTTAATTTATTAGATTTAAAATGTTGTTGCATGTAAACCATTATCAATTTAAAGCTGCAATTTTTGAACAGTTTTGACAAAATACTTAAATTGTTAATTTAAATATAACATTACAGTGTCAACTTAAATATAATGTTCAGTTCCACTAAAAAACCAAATAATATTTTGTAAATAGTTAAAAGTGAAAAATTATAGTGATAAATGCAAAAACTAAATTGTAATATTAGTTTAGCTAAAATATTTCCTAAATATATTTATATAATCGTTAAAACTTTTCAAATAAGTAGCTTAAAATAACTTATAATAACAATAGTTAAAAATAACTCTATATAAATGATTATATTGTTACCTTTAAAATCAAAAAATAATGTTTGATGTTTTAAATAATTATAATAATAGAAACTAAACATTAAGCAAATAAATGTTAAAAAATTAGTTAAAAATAACAACTATAAATAATATTAAACCATATATAATATTTAGTTTTATTGATGTGTAACTCGCGAGTAGAAGTCATTCAAACGATTGAGATTATAACGTTATAATAGATTTACATATTATCATATAATTCAAAATAATCAATATATTATATTAAATTAATATACGAATTATTATATCAAATTTAACAACAACGTTAGTGTTATATTTTAAAAAATATATATTTGTAAAGACTTCAACTATATAGGTGTTTCTGCGCATTACAATGTCAACTCAAATATAAATTTCAGTTCCATTTAAAAAAAAACTAAAGAATATTTTGTAAATAGTTAAAAGTGATAAATTGTAGTGATAAAAACAAAAACTAAATTGTAATTTCAATTTAACTAAAATATTTCTTAAATATATTTTTATAATCGTTAAAAGTTTCCAAATAAGTAGCTTAAAATAACTTACAATAACAATAGTTAAAAACAACTCTATATAAATGATTATATTGTTAGCTTTAAAATAAAAAAAACAATGTTTGATGTTTTAAATAATTATAATGATAGAAATTAAAATATTAAGCAAATAAGTTCTAAAAAATTAATTAACAATAAAAACAACTATAAATAACATCAAATCATATATTATAGTTAATTTTATTCATTTGTAACTCGCAGGTAGAAGTCATTTAAACGATTGAGATTATGAAGTTATAATAAATGTATATATTATCATATAGTTCAAAATAATCAATATATTATATCAATTTAGTATATACAAATTATTATATCAAATTTAACAACAATGTTATTGTTATATTTAAAAAATCATATATTTGTAAAGACTTCAACTATATAGGTGTTTCTGCGCAACGCGCGAACATTCGCCTAGTTGGAATATATTTCAACGCATTGTCATATTTGAATTAACACTGAACTAGATCTCAACGCTATTTAAAGATAAATAAACAAATTATGTCATATTAGATGTCAATATGTTTTAGATATTTTATATAATATATGTCAATCACATATGATTCAATTTCATATAAAAATATACATGGTTAAAATCCAAAGACAACCCAAAAAAAACCTACCGAGTAGAATGTAATTTATTTATTTATAAAGTATAATCTACCTAAAAAGTAAATTGAACTGGAATTTTGTTAATTTAAAAAGGCAGTGAGACTAGAATCTCTTTAGTGAAGTTCATAATTTCATATATATAAAACATCAAAATTATAAAATAAAATGGGCCAGAACATATCTATCAAGCCCACGTAAACCACAATCACATTAAACCCTAGCGCTCTCCTATTTATTCCATCCACCGGCCACATCTTTCTTCAACAGCGAAGCATGATTCTAGGTTCTAATTCTTCCTTTTCTTTTTATTTATGTATACTTCGATTTTTTTTCTTTTGTTCATGTTATTCGCCATTAAGATAATCTCTAAAACATCTGATGTTTAACGAGTAGTTTACTTATTAATTCTGGATTAGTTAAGAAGCAGAGATAGTGTGTATCGGCGTTGTGCTATTTGATGCACTTTGACTGAAAGAGTTCTCTGCAACATTAATGTGACATGGGAAAGGTGGGCAGTTGTGCTCCATTTTTCTTGATTGGATTCTTCAACAATCATTTTTCCCACATTCTATCTTCTAATATTATCATACTAATCCACTAATTTTTTTTCTCGAATTGTTAAGTTGTGAGATTTTGATTTAGGTTTTAAGGCTAGAATACGGATTTTCAACAAATTTGTTGTGTTTATGCATTTTTAAATAAATAGCGGCTAATTCTTTGAAGTTCTACATATTTGTTTTTCTGTCCAATATCAATTTAAACATTTCAAGTTAAATGATTCAAATATGTTTTTCTTAGTACAACCATTTTTACTAGGTTTTTTTTTTTATGGTTATGATTCATTATTTTTATGAGTTGATACAAGATTGTTATGATGTACGTCGTTATTTTTTTTGATACAAGATTGTTAATGCGATTTTTTCCGTTTTGTGGTTGCATAAATTACATCAATGGATCAAAATCCAAATACCCTTTCACCAAATCTGAACTCAAACCTAAAACATGTAAGATTTCCTATGGTATTTGCTTGATATTAGTCTTAATTTAATTTTACTCAACGCTGCAATTTCTTACCTCACATTTATAGTAATTTCATCACGATATTTCTAATGAATTGTTTATGGGACTATGATAAAATTTTAACAAAACATTTTCTGGTTTTATCATTTTGTATTTCAAACACAAGCAACCTATCAAGCAACATTTATTCAATAAAAACCACTAGCTATCGTTGGTAGAAATTGTTGATGAAACTTAAGCAGAACAAGTTGAAATCAACGTTGTTTTTCTTCATATGAACTTTTTTTCAGTATGAAAATTTATGACCATTTTTCTTAAAAGCATTTATTTTTTTCATATCATTTTCCATCAATGTTGATTTTTGACGTAGTGCTCCATGATTCTGCTAATGCAATTTTCTCCTGTAGTGTCTGACTATATCCCCCTTTGGGTATCTTTGGTTTTCTTTTTTCTACTGCCTAAAGCTTTTTCCATTTAGTTTCGTTATCATTCCCTACCAATATTCTCTATCGATGTTTGTGTGTGATAGCTAGGAGTTGCTTAAAAGATTATTTGTGTTTGGAATTTTAATATGAACGATGATGAACCAAAAATGTTTTTTGGAATTTTTTGAAATAGTTTTGATGGAATACCAATTGTGGCGAACCTTGGGTAAGTAAAATAAAATAAGACTTGTATTTAGCAAAAATCATGCTGGGTAGGAGATGATTAGGTTTAGGATTGAGGAGGGGTGTTTTGGTTTTGATCAATTGTTGTAGTTTGTGTAATTCCGTAGCAGAAAGAAAGAGATGAAATTGTGTAAAACAAGTTTTAAGCTATGTAATTTTAGGTTAAAAATGAGCAATTTAAAAATAAATGACATTCAATGGTCTTAATATGACCATTGCCTTTGGCGTTCCTTTGAGTTGCTTTTTGGAATACAAAAAACGGGTGATAATCTATTGGCATGGCAAAGACGTGGAGGTTGTGCCACTAAGGCACCCTCCATGACATTTGTCCCCAAATATGGATCAACCTTACAACAGATCCTTAGGCTACACCCTCCTTGACATTTACACCCTCCTTGACATTTGTCCCCAAATATGGATCAACCTTACACCCTCCTTGACATTTGTCCCCAAATATGGATCAACCTTACAACAGATCCTTAGGCTACACCCTCCTTGACATTTACACCCTCCTTGACATTTGTCCCCAAATATGGATCAACCTTACAACTGATCCTTAGGCTACACCCTCCTTGACATTTGTCCCCAAATATGGATCAACCTTACAACTGATTTTTAGCCTATAGGTCCCCAAATATGGATCAACCTTACAACTGATTTTTAGCCTATAGGGAGTGGTAGTCCTCATAGCATTTTGCCATTTTTTTTATTGTTATATTAAATAATTTTTCATTTAAAAAGAAATAAAGACTCTAAACGAAAGTTTAAAAAAATGAAAAATAATAAAGTTAAAAAAATGAAAAATTTTAAAAAATGAAAAATAATAAAGTTGAAAAAATGAAAAATACTATTGAAAACGATTTGTGGAATTGAGATTGAAACTTAATGGTCTATTCTCAATTCTCCGTCCCCCATTTTTTTTTATATTAGTTTTAAGATTTATTATCCTTATTAATTCATAGAGGCCCATTTGCATAAAATTCTCTTTTTCAACAAATTAAATCCTGTTTTCAACAAGTAGGGTTTCAACAAACACAAATTTGCTTTCGGCTGGAATAGTCCTATTTTTTGTATCCAGAGATGTTAATGACGGCAGCAAAGACGAAGACGGAGAAAAAAGAAGATGAGGTGAGCTAAGTCAAAAGTCAATAGCCAATCAAATTATGATTGAACGTCTAGATTCAACACCCACCATTGAAGCTAACCCAGAGTACCAATTGTGGAAAAACGTGATCGTTATGTGCTTTTGTGGCTGAAATCCATCCTCTCCGAACGCGCCCTGACGATTGTCGCTCGTTCAACCTCTTCTCATCTTGCTTGGACTACTCTCAACAAAACTTTGCAAGCCCAAAATAATGCTACAGGTATGGCTATGAAGACCCAACTTCAGAATATGTCAAAAGGCTCGCTACCCATGATTGAATATTTTGAAAAGAAACGTGCTATTGCTGACTCCTTGGCCGAGAACCTTAATCCGATTTCTACATAAGACCTTATTGGATACATCCTCAATGGGCTCGATTCCTCCTATGGCCCATTCACTGTGGCCTTTATGATGAAAGATTATAATCCCTCCGTTGATGACCTAATGGGATTACTACTCCAAGAAGAAGCAAGACTCGAACAAGAGCATCTTCGCCAAACAATTGCATTTCCTTCTTCATCCAATACCTCCGCCCCTTTAGCTCTCAATGTGAATCAGAATCAGTGCAGGTACAACCCCAACAGTTTTGCGCATTGTTTGGCTTAGCTTTTAAAAGCTCAAAAGTCCTTTTCCAAAAAGTTACAAAAAGTCAGAAAATCCTGACTTTTCCAAAAAGTTGCTTTTCCTTGTATTAAAACTCCAAAAGTTACTAGTTTGCCAAAAATCTTTTTTTTTTCTTTTACAAAAAGGACTTTTGGCTGTGAAAAGTTAAGCCAAACACCCCCTTGTTGTCTCATCTACTCAATCTTCCGGCAACCGCTCTTCTGACTCCCGACGTCGACGCCCTCAATGTCAATTGTGCAACAAACCGGGTCATGAAGCCATAGACTGTTGGCAAAGGTCCAATCAGATCGACTATCCATCCCGAAGGCCGAATCCAAGAACTTCACAAGCTTCTCAAGCTCATATGGCTCAATATCACAGTCCATCCACAGTTGCTGATCCGTCATGGTATTTCGACTCCGGTGCAACAGATCAGGTGGCTCCCGATCTACAGAAAATGAATGTTGCAGAGGAACACCATGGCACAAACAAACTTCAAGTTGGGAACGATACAAACCTACCTATCTCTCATATTGCATCTACTTCTATTCATAATCTCAAATTGCCAACTGTTTTGATCGTTCCTCAC
Organism: Lactuca sativa; assembly: GCF_002870075.4. Lineage (NCBI taxonomy): Eukaryota > Viridiplantae > Streptophyta > Magnoliopsida > Asterales > Asteraceae > Lactuca > Lactuca sativa. The sequence continues at coordinate 178,007,559 of NC_056626.2, read as the reverse complement.
ATTACCAAACTTCTTCTAAGTGTTTCTAAACTCACCAATGGCAATAATATCTACATGGAATTCTGGCATAAACACTATGTTGTTAAGTCATTGCAGGGACAAACACTCCTCAACGGGGACATCAATGATGGCCTTTATCGTCTTCCTTCTTCACTCAATAAAGCACCAAATAAATCATCCCCTACCATGGCTTTCACAGGCATTCGAATTAATGTCCATGGCTGGCAGAAACGTTTAGCGCATCCACATGCTCCTTTCCTTAGAAGATTGCTTTCCTCCTTCAAGCTACCAATATCGTCAACTAAAATTTCCCAGTGTTTGTGACTCATGTCAACTGGGGAAAAGTCATCGACTTTATTTACCTTCTTCTCATGTAGCTTCTAGTAAACCTTTTGATTTAATTTATTCAGATGTTTGGGGCCCTTCCCTTTTCTTTTCTATGAATGGAAACATATATTTCTTATTATTTGTTGATTTTACAAAATTTATATGGATTTACTTTCTGTCCTATAAATCAAAAGCATTTTCTACCTTTGTGCAATTTCACCAAATGATTAAAACACAATTTTCAACCGAAATCAAAAGCATTCAGTCCGACTGGGGAGGTGAATATCGCTCCTTCTCCTCCTATCTAACCACACATGGAATCAATCATCGTGTTTCTTACCCATACACACAAGAACAAAATGGGGCGGTTGAGAGATGTCACACCCCAAAACAATGAATGACGGAAACATTCTGGGGCGGATAACGTCATGTATAGTATCACAACAATGAATAATAGTAAAACAAGCAACAACATCATCCATTGCATTAATAATATAATTTCATACATGTGTGTTCTGTCAAAATTATAGACACCAAAATATACATATCAAAATAAAAGAAGAGTCTTGAACGAACTCCATCTTCTCAAAAAAACTGGCACCTGTACCTGTCTACTGGTGACTTGAGAATACAAGTTATTTTGAAAGCGAGTATCAGCTTTAAGCTGGTGAGATCATAAGTATATTAATGTCTGTGTTTGTATGAAAGCATTTGTAAGATGTTACGTAAGCTGTTTTGTACAATGTTTTGTAAAATGTTTGAACTCTCCTAGAAAACCCTATGTTTCCTACTAACTGTAGCCTTCTACAAAGGCATCTAGTGTCTGTGCGTGTGTCTCTTGTAAGAGTGTGTGTTTTCGCAATTCTGACTATCATTAACGTAAAATATAGTTTTTACATTACCGTGCATCTTGTGAATATTCACGAAGTGAATGTAATGGAAAAATATTATAGTACCGTAGTATTTGTAATAAGTGACTACCGTTGTACTAACTACCTTAAAACAAAAGGTGTTCAAAGTAACATATGATCGACTTGTATCCTGCTATCGACTCTAGTAAAACGACGATGTAAGACGCCGTAAGAAATGACATTTGGCATCCGTAGAATTGCAAGTCCCACTGTAGCGAGCAACAAGGTGTAGGATAGTCAATCTAGTATAGATCTATACGCAATCTCATACGCTCCCCAATAAAGGAGATTTTGGGTACAAAAACGGTCATGGCAGGAAGTGTCATGACCCGTTTAATAGTTCACATAACTGCATGAATGTACATGTAATGAATGTGCTAACTATAAAGTGTACTCTTTCTCTATCTAGCCTGTATGTACTATAATGTTCTGCGTGTGCTAGCTGTAATGTATGTTCTCTCTCTATCTAGTATGTATAGTAATGTACTGTGTGTACTAGCTGTATTGTGTGTTCTCCCTATATAGCATGTATAGTAATGTACTGTGTGTACTACTCGTACTAACTCATGAATGAACTTACTCATTGTATGTTTCATTGTGTTAGTAATAGTACTAGTATCTTCCTGTGCTACCCCTATGGTAGCTCACTAGTAATGTATGATCATGTTCGTGAAACCCTTGCTACCCAAAGGTATGGAACTGGTTGAAAGAACTTTTATGTCTATATATGTATACATAATATATAACTAATATTTAGACGACCTTCGGACAGATAACCGATGCCCTACAGCCACATCCCAACGAAGAAAATGAGATAAAGCGAGCTGGACTTCCTAATCCCTTTAAACATTGTTTATATAACTATACATACATAGGCATGCATTTGATAATAAGCATAAAAGAGTTCAAGTAAAAGTATTTGACAAGTATAAGAGTTTGTAAAACAATTTGAAGTAAAACAGTTTAGTAAACAGTTTGAACAGTAAGAAAATCACTGGTTTTGTAGTTATTAATCACATGTGATTGATATAATAACTATAACTATTTAACTTGTATTCCCCCCATAAAAGTATTTAAAAACATTTAAACCGTTGATTAAGGAGTATGAACTCACCTGTAGTGAGTGGTACGGATGAACTGAAGATGTAGGATTGCTAGGTGTCAAGTGAAGTCTTGAACACACTCTGTGATCCTAGTTAACATATAATATCACATATATGTATCCAATTAGTCTTTAAACAACTAATAAACAAATTCAAGACACCATAGGACATGCTAAACACCTTAAACAAGTGTTATAAGTCTTAAGGATTGCATCTAAGTGTTGTAGGGAAGGGCTAGTGTGCTTGGGGTTCAAGGAAAACTCCATTAGGGAGTTTACGGTTTTGTGGTCATAACCAAAAGAGTTTACGATCGTAAACCCTTGAGTTTACGGCTTTAAGCTCACACTCTTTTTAACCATATGTTGTTTGAAACCTTCTAAGCCAATCCAAGGATTCCTACTTCATGTTTAAGCCTTAGGAAGTGTTTTGTGGCATCAATACACTCATAAATGGAGTTTACGGCCCATGGACCATTTCTCCATGAGTTTGTTGCCGTAACCTCCTATGGAACATGGTTTTATGATGTTTTCAAGTCCTAAACACTTCAAGGTAATAGCCTAGGTTAGATTCTAGGCAAAAGGAAGGAGTATGGGCCATTTATACCCACTTTGGGGTGTTTACGGTTTTGGGAGATCCCCAGACTGTAAACACATATAAATGGGAGATTTAGGTGCTTTTCATATGATAAACACATCAAGGAAGGATCTAGACAAGTCCCTAAGGCATTGTGAAGGACTAAGGCACCCTAAGGCACCCTTTGGCACCTTACTTGGTGTTTACGGTTTTGGGAAGTGTTCTTGGGACACTTCCTTGACGTAATGATGTATAACAAGCCTTACAATACACTAGGGTAGGAATACTTACTAGTTGGAAGCTTGAAATGAGCTAAAAGTCCAAGAACACTAGTGTGTGTTCTTGGTGTTTTGGAAATCTAATCAAAACACAAAAATGGATGGATGAAAAGATGTATAAACACTAGTTGTTATGATATATCAACTAATCAAGTCGAGAAATACTTACGTTTTCGGGAAATCGGGTGAAAATCGGGATGATAGTTGAGAGTGTTTGGGAGTTGTTCTTGAGAGTGGAAATGAGAAGTGAAGTGTTTTGGGGAGTAAACTCATGCTTAAGCATGAGTTTACGGTTTTTGGAGTAATTTACGGCCCAAACATAAAAGTTTGGCTGTGAACTTCTAAGCTACGTGGTACTTGCGGTTTTGAAATTTCAAGACTCGTGACGGCACATCCTTTCACCCGTTCGTTTAAAGAATAAGTATTATAATAGTCAAACGAACTTTAAATTTGTTAAAAACAAATAGAAATGAAATTGACTTATAATATGAAGTGATTGACTTTTAGGGTTTGACCGAATGAAAATTTGGGGTTGGCACATCATCCCCCCGTTAAAGGGAATTTCTTCCCGAAATTAAAGTCTAAGCAAATAAAGTATTTATAGATAACTAAGCGAATAGATGAGGATATTTCAATTTCATTTGATCCTCGCGCTCCTATGTGAATTCCGGTCCCCGTTTGGTGTTCCAGCGAACCTTCACAATCGGGATGCGGCTTTGTTTCGTTTGCTTGACCTCTCGGTCCATGATCTCTACTGGTTCCTCCACGAAGTTGAGGTTCTCGTTGATCTCGATCTCGTCGAGTGGAATAACAAGAGTCTCGTCGGACAGACATTTTTTCAAGTTCGATACGTGGAATGTAGAATGCACGTTATTGAGTTCGCGCGGTAAGTTAAGTTTGTAAGCTACAGGGCCGATTCTTGCGAGAATCTCAAAAGGCCCAATGTACCTTGGATTTAGCTTTCCACGCTTTTCGAAGCGTATCAAGCCGTTCCAGGGTGAGACCTTCAATAGAACACGGTCACCCACCTGGAATTCCAACGGTTTCCTACGTTTATCAGCGTAGCTTTTCTGTCGGTCTCTGGAGGCTTTCAATTGTTCACGGATTTGAACGATCTTCTCCGTCGTTTCCCGTATGATCTCCGGACCCGTGAGAGTGCTTTCAGGAATTCGTCCTTTAGCTAACTGGGTATCACCCACCTTAGCCCAGCACAGAGGGGATCTGCACTTTCGGCCATAGAGGGCCTCGAATGGAGCAACCTTTAAGCTCTTGTGATAACTGTTGTTGTAGGAAAATTCGACAAGAGGTAAATGAGTATCCCATGCTTTCCGAAAGTCTATCACACAGGCTTGCAACATATCTTCCAAGGTTTGGATAGTTCTCTCACTTTGCCTGTCGGTCTGTGGATGGTAGGCTGTACTCATGTCTAGCCTAGTTCCTAGGGAACTTTGTAACAACTGCCAGAACCTCGAAGTGAATCTACTATCTCTGTCCGAGATAATGGATAAAGGAACACCGTGCAGTCGTACAATATCTCTAATGTAAGTCCTTGTAAGTTTCTCCATCTTGTATGTTTCTTTGATCGGCAGGAAGTGTGCAGACTTGGTCAATCGGTCGACGATGACCCATATGGTATCAAGTCCACCCGTTGTCTTGGGCAACTTGGTTATGAAATCCATAGTTATCCGCTCTCACTTCCATTCCGGTATCTCAAGCTGTTGTAATAGACCGGAGGGTTTCTGGTATTCGACCTTGACCTTTGGCATTTACTCACGAAGGTAGCAATCTCTGCTTTCATGTTCGGCCACCAATATAACTTTTTGAGATCCAGATACATCTTATCTGATCCCGGGTGCACGGAATAACGAGTTTTGTGCGCCTCGTTCATGACCAAGTCTCTGAAACCACCGAGCTTCGGGGTCCAGATCCGGTCCATGAAATAATAAGCTCCGCCACCCTTAACCTCCAAGTTCTTATCCATCCCTCTTAGGGATTCACCCGCCACCTTTTCAGGCTTCAAAGCGTCGAGCTGAGTTGCCTTAATTTGTGTGGACAAGTGTGAATGGATAGTCATAGTCAATGATTTGACTCTACGACCAGAATATTCCTTCCGACTCAGGGCGTCAGCTACTATGTTGGCTTTACCCGGATGATAACGAATTTCACATTCGTAATCACTGAGTAGCTTGACTCACCGTCGTTGTCTCATGTTGAGCTCCTTATGGTCAAATATGTGTTGTAAGCTCTTGTGGTCTGTGAAGATAGTGCTTTTCGTTCTGTACAAGTAATGTCTCCAGATCTTCAGAGCAAACACAACTGCTCCTAGTTCAAGATCGTGGGTCGTGTAGTTGACCTCATGTGTCTTTAGCTATCTCGAGGCATAGGCGATGACCTTACCTCGCTGCATCAGAACACATCCGAGTCCTTGATTCGACGCATCGCAATAGACGCCGATGTCTTTTATTCCTTCTGGAAGGAATGGTATTGGTGCGGTGCACAAGGCTTATTTGAGCATTTGGAATGCTCTTTCATGTTTCTCTTCCCAGTCAAAGGCCACGCCCTTCTGGTTCAGTGTTGTCAGAGGTTTCGCTATGCGGGAGAAGTTCTGAATGAACCTACGATAGTAGCCAGCGAAGCCTAGAAATTGACGGATTTCTGTAGGCGTCTTCGGTGATGACCAGTTCTCAATGGCCTTGATTTTGGAAGGGTCCACGTGTATACCTTCTTCGCTAACCATGTGCCCTAAGAATTCGACTCGTCGAATCCAAAATTTGCATTTCGAGAACTTCGCATAGAGTTTCTCCGAATGTAATGTTTCGAGGACTTGACGCAGATGTTGACTATGCTCCTCCTGACTTCGAGAGTAGATAAGTATGTCATCGATGAAGACGATGACGAACTGATCCAAGTAAGGACGCACACCCTATTCATTAAGTCCATGAATACAACGGGTGTGTTTGTCGATCCGAACGGCATCACTACGAATTCGTAGTGCCCATAACGAGTTCGGAAGACTGTCTTTGGAACATCCTCCCCTAGCACTCGTAGTTGGTGATATTCGGATCTCAAGTCGATTTTTGAAAAGAAGTTCGCCCGTTGAAGTTGGTCAAATAAATCGTTGATACGTGGCAACGGATAACGATTTTTGACCGTTAGCTTGTTGAGATCCCTGTAGTCGATGCACATATGAAATGATCCGTCTTTCTTCTTGACGTTGTTTATAGTGAATTGAGTATATCAACCCATAAAAGATATACTAATTATAAATACATTGGGATTAAAAATACTCTGACTAAGAGTTTATACAAGACTGGGGCTCCCCAGGGTGAGAAGCTTGGTCTTATAAAGCCCTTGCTGAGCAGTTCGTTAAGTTGACCGAACAGTTCTTGCATCTCTGTAGGTGCTAGACGATAGGGCCATTTGGCTACTGAGGTAGCCCCTGGAACTAAGTTGATTCGGAACTCGACTTGACGTTGCGGAGGTAATCCTGGGAGTTCTTTTGGAAAGATGTCGGGAAAGTCGCGTACTACTAGAATGTTCTGAATGTCCTTCGTTTCTTGGCTCACATTGACCACATGAGCAAGGAATGCACGACATTCATCTCGCAAGAATTTCTGAGCTTGGATGCTCGAGATGATATGAAGGTTTGCGCCGGGTTTGTCGCCATAAAATTCTAAGGTTTCGCCAGACAGCAGATTAAGGCGTATAGCCTTTTCGTAACACATGATATCGACACGATGAAGACTCAACCAATCCATGCCGATAATTACGTTGAAACTTTTAATTGAGACTGACATGAGATCGATAGAAAATGAATGGCTATCTAAAGTTAGGGTACACCCTATGAATATACTGCTAGTGCTCTCTATCTTTCCATTAGCCATTTCTACAGTGAACGGTTCATTAAGTGCTCGTGATTTTTTCTTAAGTAAATGAGCAAATTTCTAGTTCACGAAACTCCTCTCCGCTCCACTATCAAATAGAATGCATGCATAGGAGTTATCGAGGAGGAACGTACCAGTGACCACTGTGGGGTCGGCAACCGCTTCCTCATGGCCTATGGCCAAAACTCTTGCCGCTCCACCGGCAAACCCTGCCTTCGGGCAGTTTCTTTTGAAGTGGCCTACCTCGCCACATCCGTAGCAAGTTTGGCCTACTCCAGCACCGGGGGCTTGGTTGATTGGCTTCGCCGGAGCTTTACAGAAACGGACTGTGTGCCCCTTCCCGTTGCAGTTCAGACACTGCATCTCCTGGCAGGCGCCGACGTGATGGAAGTTGCACTTGTTGCACTTAGGCAAACTTCCAGCGTACTGCTTTACCGGAGCAACAGCGGCAGGTGCTATCGCAGCATGTACTGCCACGACCTGCTGCTTTTTGGAAGCCTTTGCCTTCTTCTTGTCATCCCAAAACTTCCGCTTGGAGTCAGCGGTTCTTGCAGGTTCTGAGATGGCCAGGGTAGTTGTTGCGGCCGGGGTACGAACCCCATGGTCTATGAGCCGCTGTGCCAATCGTTTGGCACTATCAAATGTAGTGGGGTGTGATGCCAAAACATTTCCCTGGTACGGTGGCACCAGCCCCCATATGTATCTCTCGATCTTCTTTCCCTCTGAAGGAATCATGTTAGGACAGAGGGCCACCAGTTCACAGAACCTGGCGGTGTAGGCGACTACGTTGGAGCCCTTCATCGTTAGGCTCCATAGCTCTTCCTCCAGCTTTTGGATCTCGCCCCTCGGGCAGTACTCCTCAATCATGAGGTCTTTCAAAGTTTCCCAGCCCATAGCATTAGCCCCTATAAGAGATAGTGACTTAACATGGCTCTTCCACCATGTTAGGGCTTTCGTTTCGAAGTGCAAGCAGCGAACTTCACCTTGATCTCCTCGGGACAAGAGCAAATTTCGAAAACCGATTCGGTTTTCTCGAACCATTGCGAGAAGGCAATGACTCCGCTAGTCCCCTTGAAGGACAATGGCTTGTAGTTGGTGAAGTCCTTGTATGAGCACTCTTTCAAGCGCACCGGGATTTCACCATGAGTTGACAAGACAGGGGTTCCTCCTCCAGTGGAACCAGCTGAATGATATTGAGCCATGGCTGTAGCCACAGCTGCAGCTACAACAGCATTTAAGGCTGTCGTGTCGAAATGAGGAGTAGGTGGTTGAGGAGGTGGTGTTTCGTTATTAGGGTTTCTCCTTGGATTTCTGCGAGACAGCATCTTTGATCTATAGTTTATGAAGATGAAAACATTGATAAGATTTCAATGGAAGGATTGATGAGAATGACTCATGGACTAACTCTCCATAGTCCAACGATACGATTTAATGGAAATCTAGAACTAATAGATGATCACATTTGGATAATAACTCCCATAAGATTAGGTACCTGTCAATATTACTGGAATTACAGATGTAACAAGTTTATGAAAAATGGCCAACAGAACTAGGCCTTACATCAACCAAAATGGGAAAATTTTAACAGAATTACAACCTAACCAAGACCTAACAGGCTTATGGTTTACAAAGATAGGGAATTAGACCAGAGTCTTTACATAACTAGGTTATATCCAAAAGAGAGAAGTTGATGAGAATCTATCGGTGACGACGACTACCAGAGTGAGTTCTTGATCGCGACAGAAGACGTTCTATGTCCCTCATGCGCCTGTCAGCTCTTGCTTGCTGAGCTCGAAGTTCTCTGACTTCAGCTCAGGTTTCAGCGAGTTCCCTGTGAAGAGATGCATTGTGAACCAGAGCCCTTTCATGAGCAGACTCTAGTTGACGAATGCGGACAGTGTTAACACCAGAGTTGATGTCAATCTCCAAGACTCGGTTGATAGATGATTGACCCAGTATCTGTTGGATTAGTGTCTAAGTCCATAACTATTTTGGTATGTACTTGACCCGATGGTGCATGGTCCTTTTGGGTTGCCTTCACCAAAGCAACTTGATAGGATGAATTATGGAGAGAAATGATTAATTATGATTTATTAATATATTATGAGAATAATATATTAAAGGAGAAATCATATTGTTTAATTAATATTAGTCAAGAATTAATAAGAATTAAGTTTGTGACTAAAAGAGATTAATTAAACTTAAGGGATTGGAATTGTAATTATAAGATAATTGCAATTGGGCCATGGATTGCCTTATATTATAAGGTTAGACGAATTCTATGGGGAAACCCATTAGAAATCGTCCAAGGCCTTTAAGGAAAGGAGTCCATGGGTTGCTTAGGGCTTAAGCATCTAAATTAGGGTTTCCTTGTTAGATAACCCTAATAGCCTTACTATATATAGAACCCTTATGCCCCAAAAACATGGACAAGCTTCCTTCTAGGGTTTCCACATGTTTTGGGCAGCCTCCTTCTCTTCTCTTCTTCATCCTCTTGCTCTTGATGTTTGCGAACCATTAGAGGAGTGACATTTGTGACTCTAAGCTTTCTAAAGTCAATACAAGAAGGATTTGAGATTGTTATTGCTATATAACAATCAAGGTATGATCTAAACCCTAATTATATGTTATATTGATTATCATATGCTAGATATAGGGTTTATAGTCTTGGATAAATTGCATGTACAATAGAGAAACCTAGATCCAAGCATTAGGGTTTGTATGAGCACATAGGATGTTCTTATGGCAAAAACCCATCAGTGGTATCAGAGCCTTGATTGGTTTCTATTGTATTGATGCCTTGTTTGTTTGTTCAAGCTGTAAAATCGATTTTTTGGCCCCCTGTCTGATGAACTCGGCCAGTTCCAATGTAGACTCGAAGAGTAGCTCCAACTCGGCGAGTCCATAGAGGAACTCGGCGAGTTCGAGCGTCAGAAGGAGGCTGTTTCGGGATTTTTGCCTATTTTGACTTAGGATAATTGCCATAATTGTTTAAAATTAATAAAATTCGAATTTTATTGATTCCTTATGATTATCCTTGTCAAAATAAAAGATCTAATTAGATAAGTGCCATAATTGTTACCTTATTTGATAAATGTTAAGTTATGGAAATTATTTGATCATTATCTTGCAAGAATTTGAACTAGATCTAATTAGATAACCACCGATTGTAGTTAATTGCCTTATTTGAATTATGTGATCTAGAATATTCTTGACAAAGTTTGAAAAAGTTTCAAATTAATCCCTTTAGGTTTTATAGTTTAAATTAGAACTTGAAAGTTTAGAATTTAAATAGTTGAAACCCTAATGTTTTGAAATGTTTCAAAACTTGCCCTCAAGTTTTGGAATTTAAAAGTTGATTAAAAGTTTAAATTAGGAATGTTAAATTCTAAAACCCTAGTATTGTTTTGAAAAGTTCAAATCACACCCTTATGGTTTTATTAATTAATTAAGGTGTGTAATTAAAAGAGGTTTAATAAATCCATAAAAGTTTAGGTTTACAATTTAATTGAATTAAAAGTATAATTGTTAAATTTGACCTCCTAGTATTTTAAAAGTGTAAAATACACCCTATACTATATATAACATTAAAAGTCTAACATTATATATATGGATGAGTAAAAGTCAGTCTTACTGTTAGTAGGCCTCATTCACGAAGTTGGTCTATAACGGGTGTTTAAGGAAATTGCCTATAAAATGGCGATTGAATGGGTATCCACTCTTACCCACCGCACTCTTGACTAGTGGAGGGTCGTTAGCCGAACGGGTTGGATAGGACAAAACCTTCCATTATAAGTATAATGAAGTACAAAAGTAACTAAATGTTTTACAAATTTCCAATCTTAGTTACTTAGGCAAAAGTGAATTGATGCAATTCCATGAAATTACACTTTGTGCCCTTGCGAAAACATTAGTGGAGCGTGTGTGGTTTACCGGCACACTAAATGGTTCTAAGCAAAGGTAGCAAAGGTTGACTCAATGTTTGTCATAGTTTGGTGGAGCGTGTGTGGTTTACCGGCACATCGAATAGGTGACTGTAACATGTGAGGGCACCATGTAAGTTTGCATGGTTATTCACACCCGCTTTGTGATCCTCGGCATCCCAGTCACAAACAAGAGGGGCATATCGAGATTTAAACATGTCATTGAAATGTTCAATGAATCTCAAAGGATCTAGGAGTTTTCATAGATTTAAAACTTAAATTTCTTTTTCATTTTTCATGGTGGAAAATTAGTGAATAGTCATTCACTTACCTTCAAATATTCAGCAACTAGATTACGACATCCCTTTTTTAGGTTGTAGCGTATTGTGTTGGGTCCTAGCCTTAATATCTCATTTGGGTGATTTATTAAGGACTCAATCAATCAACTAACTTGAATTCGTTTTCTCTCGTTTTGTAGATGTCAAAGTACGACAACTATGGTCTTCCCAAATCCCGTGGAACAAGCATTCCACATGAAGATGATATTCCACGATTTGATTGAGGAACAAGAGATCATGCTTCACTTCCTCCACCTCCTCTAATTATTCTCCCTAACCCACAAGTTCGAAGGCTTGAAAAGTTCAAGCTCACTCAAGCCCTTTTGGCAAGTAAACATAAAGAAAGAAAGTTGGTGTGTGCACACGTCCTAGGGATGAAGTCACACATTGATAGGTTAAGAATGTTGGGATCCGTTCTCTACGAGGAGATGGCTGTTGACTGGGTTCTTCAGTCACTTCCTAACTCATATAGTGAGTTCGTAAGAGAGTACTATATGATGAACTGCGACGTGACCCTTATAGATCTCACTTATATGCTTATTGCCGCTGAATCAGCAATGGTTTGGCGCAATAGAAAAGCAAAGTTGATTGGTGAATCTGCCTTCAAGACCTCTATGGATATAGACAATGGCAACGAAATACATGCTATGATCGAAAGGTTTGATCATAAGAAAAAGGCAATGTCTGAAGTAGTTCCATGTCCTGTTCCAAAAGAGTCAATTTGCTTTTATTGCCAGGAGAAGGGGCATTAGTGACGAAGCTGCCCTATTTACCTAAGAGATCTAAGAGATGGGAGAGTCAAAACGTATGGCTCTGCTTTTGGTAAAATCCATTGACTAACTCTTTTAAGCTTCTATTCTAGATTCTTAATACATAATGTGATAAGATTACAATTGATGTTTTGTAGGATCGAAGAAAAGAAAGGAAGATTAAGGGAAGAAGTGAGCAGAATCTAACCGTGAAGAAATGAATTTCGATCACATTACTTGAAGATTAGATTCTTGAGCTACTACTTAGAGTTAGAATAAGATTGCTAAGAAAGATGTATTAGCATAGTTTTTCAATGAATTGCATTGTAAGGACAAATTTTTCCGCAATAAAATAAATTTTGATTTTAAATTATTTATTTATCCTTGCAATGGCATGCATGAAAATTGATGTTTGAGGGTTTCTAATATTAGCAATAATGGATTTGATTCTTAATTATGTTGTTTGTGGAAATGTCAAGAATTTACCAAATAGGGAGAGTTTCTCATCGCCCAAGTTTCAATTGGACAGAAACTTGGAATTATGCAACTTGGTTGCACGATGAATGAGAAATTTCATATTTGGAAATTAGACTAATTCATTGACAAAGTGTCAAGTGAAGGACTAGGAGATCAAGTACACAAAGTTGCGTGTTGATCAAGTCCACCACAAGAATAACAAAGATATTCGTCATGATTTACTAAAGGTTTAGTAAATATGATTATACTTATAAGATTAAGTGTAATTCTGAATTGATTGAAAGAGTTTAAATCAATAGCAGAACGAATAAGAAGAATCAAGTAGGCAGAAAGATAAAAGTTTCTCTATTCTAAGAAGAAGGGAGAGTACCTTTTATGCTTTATGATAGGTCTTAATGATTAAGAACCATATCTCAATGGATCCTCTAAGTGAGTCTTAGTGCAATTGTATGTCTAAGAAGAGGAATCAAGAATTGAAGAAATGGTTAAATCAGAAAGTCAATCATACTTCGTTCCAAAACAAGTCTTAGAGTTAAGATTGTGATATTGAGTGACAAGTATTAGGAAGGTTTATAACATTCATCAAATGTGGAAAGTTGTGATGTATTGGATAAGACAAAGACCAACTAGGACCAATTTATGAAGTGTTTTGATAAAAACTACACTAACTCTTGAATATTTGTTTGTCAAGAAATGTTTATTGACAAGAGAATCTTATATATCAAGGAGTCAGTGGGAGTCTTAGTGATCTTGAAAGGTTTCAAGAACAAATCAAAATAAACCTTATCGATCATCACTAGCACACGAGTTGAGGTTTACAACCTATTGTGTTGACATTATTTTGTTTCTGTGCCGCTCCAATTAAGTTAATTATCCATGTGAGTTCTATGAGTTCTCATTTGAATGCATAAAAGGCAAGGGCCTTGATCAATGAAAAATACATTGATAGGAAAGGGTGAGCTGCTTAACTACTTGGAAGACATGGTGGGCAGCTGTGTTACCATAAGGCAAATAAATCAAGATTAAGAAAGTTCGGTCCATATGAGTTTGAATTTATCGTAAACTTTGGTTTTAACAAATTCACATGGATAGGAACACATACACCGTTAAAATCTAAGTGTCATAAGATTCCCTCCTTTATGAAAATGAGTGTGAGGAAATGCTTTCACTAATAGAGATTTTAAGAAGATAGTGATTGTGAAATTGTATTCTCAAATTCGATTATGATTACGGTATCCCTTTCCATAATTCGAATTGTGAGATTTGGCAATAGTCTGAATTGTTTAAACACGCATATGAGCTATCTATGGCAAAGGTGTATAAGTTTAAGAAGCCTAGATAAAAGATTATCAAAGCATTAATTATTAGAAACATGAACTTAAGAAACTCAATAAGTATTGTTTTTCTGGAAGATAAGCTGGTTTCTGAATACATGTCAAAGCTAGTGGGAGCATAAGTGTCATGTGTATAATAATCATCTTGATAGTGGGAGCATAAATGTTATGATTGTATGATTATTAAGGCAAGTATTGCAAGTTAGCAATATTAATTATAGAAAACAAGAGTCATACCTTGCAAAGTTGTAAGGGTTGAATAGTTGTGTTGCTATAATTAAGGGAGAGAATATTATGCTTCATTTCAAATCTAAAGGCTTAGGTTGTGGAGTGTTAATAAATTTAGTCAAGGATACATAGTGTGTTCTCAAAAATCGATTATGATTATGGCATTCCTCTTCATAGTTCGAATTTTGAGAACGTAGTACATAAAATATTGTGGCAGAAGATTGATAAAGTATCAAATCTTTATGTAAGACATTATGCATCGTGTCCCATACGCTTCAGGTATAGGATCGATTGCAAATGCTATAATATTTGACCATTCTAAAATTTTCCAAATGTCTAGCACATTTAGAGGGAAAAATGACAAGAATCGGTTTTGACTAAGATAATTAAACAACTATCAAAGGACAATCCAAAGTTCGCCGAGGATTGGTCGCTTGTGAGTAGTTGGAAGTATTGCATTGGATGGACCATATCGACATTATTATGAAAAGATAAGATTCTATTAAGAATGAGTTGTCGTATGGAAAATATGGAAACGTGTCTATATTGGGAATTGAATATAGAAAATCTATGTCTAGATTAGAAACTTTTAGGCAAAAGGATGTTCAAAGGAATGTACTTTGAGTGAGGGACATCATATCTAAGGAATTGTATTGTAACAATCTCCGATAGAGAGCTTTGTAATTTCATTGGCAATAGTCATTGTGATTTTTTGTGCTATGACATTACGAAAGGATCATTGCATAAAATGTTAGAATCTAGCATATTCCATAAGTGGCAAGAATTTGATATTCTTTCACTTGTGAAAAAGGATTGGGAGTTGTGAAATGAGTATGATTGGAAATGTGTTCAATTTGATCTATTTCACAAAGTAAGAACCATAGGTAAACATTGTGTTCATGCTAGGAGCATGGGGCAAGTGTAGTAATAATTCAAGTAAGAAGTTGATTACCCGAAACAACAAATAATGAGTAATCGATATGGTGATAAATAAAAGGTGTTTTATTTATGCTCAAAGGTTTGAGGCCATATGGGATTAGTATTATTCTTGTGTTTCACTTTGCATGTTTTGACTTCCTGAATAAATTAATTGGTTGAGAACAGTCAAATTATTCGAACAGGCCACAGTCGTTCATATGTTGGAAGTAGGTATGAATAAAGACTGTCATGAATTGGTGTGTGGATTGTCTAAAGAGTATTAGACATAAGTAAATGTTTGCTGCAACTTTCATGAGTGCTTATGAATATGATTTGAGCATTGGATTAAACCCACGCTCACTTGGATCACTCCATGAATTGTATCAAGAGTGATTGGTGAGACGATAACATCTTATATTCTTGAAACCGAGATGTGTGAGTTGTATCTTGCAAATCGGTTGCACATTGATAATATGTAAACGCACCAGTAACTTGGTGTCATAAAAGATATTGTTGTGTGTGATTCGGTGAGTGAGTGCAAGCGAGCATTGAATCAAAGTTTATCCGTTCCTTTTATCCAAAGTAGGATAAAAGCGATATCTTTGGGCCCCTCGATGATTTAGTGATGACAAACGTAAATGCTCGGCCGGGCTAGGGCTAATTTGATTTGTTCAATTAGTTAGTCGTCACAAATTGGAAGTCGAGAAATAGTACAGAGAGAATGATTAGAAATCATGTTTTATACGATATCTAGAATGGAGGAATATATGATCCCTTATATAAAGGACACGCGTATCTAATAGGATCAGAGTTGACAGCGGCTTTGGAAAACTACGATTGCAGATCAGGATCTGAAGTCATACGCATAATAGTTATTAGACTTATCCAAGTGGGAGACTGTTGGATTAGTGTCTAAGTCCATAACTATTTTGGTATGTACTTGACCCGATGGTGCATGGTCCTTTTGGGTTGCCTTCACCAAAGCAACTTGATAGGATGAATTATGGAGAGAAAGGATTAATTATGATTTATTAATATATTATGAGAATAATATATTAAAGGAGAAATCATATTGTTTAATTAATATTAGTCAAGAATTAATAAGAATTAAGTTTGTGACTAAAAGAGATTAATTAAACTTAAAGGACTGGAATTGTAATTATAAGATAATTGCAATTGGGCCATGGATTGCCTTATATTATAAGGTTGGACGAATTCTATGGGGAAACCCATTAGAAATCGTTCAAGGCCTTTAAGGAAAGGAGTCCATGGGTTGCTTAGGGCTTAAGCATCCAAATTAGGGTTTCCTTGTTAGATAACTCCTTTAAGGAAAGGAGTCCATGGTATGTACTTGACCCGATGGTGCATGGTCCTTTTGGGTTGCCTTCACCAAAGCAACTTGATAGGATGAATTATGGAGAGAAAGGATTAATTATGATTTATTAATATATTATGAGAATAATATATTAAAGGAGAAATCATATTGTTTAATTAATATTAGTCAAGAATTAATAAGAATTAAGTTTGTGACTAAAAGAGATTAATTAAACTTAAAGGACTGGAATTGTAATTATAAGATAATTGCAATTGGGCCATGGATTGCCTTATATTATAAGGTTGGACGAATTCTATGGGGAAACCCATTAGAAATCGTCCAAGGCCTTTAAGGAAAGGAGTCCATGGGTTGCTTAGGGCTTAAGCATCCAAATTAGGGTTTCCTTGTTAGATAACCCTAATAGCCTCACTATATATAGAACCCTTTGCCCCAAAAACGTGGACAAGCTTCCTTCTAGGGTTTCCACATGTTTTGGGCAGCCTCCTTCTCTTCTCTTCTTCATCCTCTTGCTCTTGGTGTTTGTGAACCATTAGAGGAGTGACATTTGTGACTCTAAGCTTTCTAAAGTCAATACAATAAGGATTTGAGATTGTTATTGCTATATAACAATCAAGGTATGATCTAAACCCTAATTATATGTTATATTGATTATCATATGCTAGATCTAGGGTTTATAGTCTTGGATAAATTGCATGTACAATAGAGAAACCTAGATCCAAGCATTAGGGTTTGTATGAGCACATAGGATGTTCTTATGGCAAAAACCCATCAGTATCGTGTTTCGAGAAATCCTACGAACCATGATGGGTAGGACTCTGTCAGCAGAACCTCCATCAGTGAGGTTGTTGAAAATTTTGTCTCCATTGTAGGGAATGGGTTGACCCTGTTCATGGCTCCATGTATTCAAGTTTGTGGCCCACAAAGGTGTGGGTCCTTGAAATGCTGGACGAGGGTCTGGGTTTTGATCAGCTGGGGGCAGGTTGTTGACTTCTGGCTCTGAGTTGGAACCATTAGAAAAGCCTTCAGCTTCATGATCATCCAAAGGAATTGGGTGATCAACTTTTGGTTCATCTTCTAGCCATCCTGCATTGCAGTGGTTGGGATAGTACGGGTCTCCAGGAATGTGGAATCCAGCCATTAAATCTACGCAAGAAGGGAGGTATAAGAATCTAGCACATAAGTAACTTATAGTAATGCAAAACACTCCTATAATATTTTAAGTTTAGGTTCTATTGTTCTCATTGTGGTATTGTGGGTAAGTTTTTAGACTTGTTGCAACCTCACAACCACACTTAGGCACATGCTATTCAACCCTCGGATAATATAGTTGATCAAGCTATATCTTCCCAGTTTTGACCATATGTCTCTAAGTCTAATTGTGTTGCCCAACAATCGTAATACTTTTGTACTGTCTTAGTGACACTGATTTTAGTATGAATGCAGACACGTATACTTAATTAAATATTTTAATATTTGAAGTATAAACTCTTAGTCAGAGTATTTTTAATCCCAATGTATTTATAATTAGTATATCTTTTATGGGTTGATATACTCAATTCACTATAAACAATGCTCTGATACCAATCTGTCATACCCCAAAACCATGAATGGCGGAAACATTCTCGGGCGGAGGACGTCATGTACAATATCACAACAATGAATAATAGTAAATAAGCAACAACATCATCCATCGCATTAATAATATAATTTCGTACATGTGTGTTCTGTCAAAATTATAGACACCAAAATATACATATCAAAATAAAAGACGAGTCTTGAACGAACTCCATCTTCTCAAAAAACTGGCACCTGTACCTGTCTACTGGTGACCTGAGAATACAAGTTATTTTGAAAGCGAGTATCAGCTTTAAGCTGGTGAGATCGTAAGTATATTAATGTCTGTGTTTGTATGAAAGCAATTGTAAGATGTTTCATTAGCTGTTTTGTACAATGTTTTGTAAAATGTTTGAACTCTCCTAGAAAACCCTATGTTTCCTACTAATTGTAGCCTTCTACCAAGGCATCTATTGTCTATGCGTGTGTCTCTTGTAAGAGTGTGTGTTTTCCCAATTTTGACTATCATTAACCAAAAATATAGTTTTTACATTACCGTGTGTCGTGTGAATATTCACGAAGTGAATGTAATGGGAAAATATTATAGTACCGTAGTATTTGTAATAAGTGACTACCGTTGTACTAACTACCTTAAAACAATAGGTGTTCAAAGTAACTTGTGATCGACCTGTATCCTGCTACCGACTCTAGTAAAACGACGATGTGAGAGGCCGTAAGAAATGACATTTAGCACCCGTAGACTTGCAAGTCCCACTGTAGCGAGCAGCAAGGTGTAGGATAGTTATTCTAGTATAGATCTATATGCAAACTCATACACTCCCCAATAAAGGAGATTTTGGATAAAAAAACGGTCATGGCAGGAAGTACCATGACCCGTTTAATGGTTCACATAACTTCATGAAAGTACATGTAATGATGTGCTAACTGTAAAGTATACTCTTTCTCTATCTAGCCTGTATGTACTGTAATGTTCTGCGTGTGCTAGCTGTAATGTATGTTCTCTCTCTATCTAGTATGTATAGTAATGTATTGTGTGTACTAGCTGTATTGTGTGTTCTCCCTTTCTAGCATGTATAGTAATGTGCTGTGTGTACTACTCGTAATAACTCATGAATGAACTGACTCATTGTATGTTTCATTGTGTTAGTAATAATATTAGTATCTTCCTGTGCTACCCCTATGGTAGCTCACTAGTAATGTATGATCATGTTTGTGAAACCCTTGCTACCCAAATGTATGGAACTAGTTGAAAGAACTTTTATGTCTATATATGTATACATAATATATAACTAATATTTAGACGACCTTCGGAAGGATAACCGATGCCCTACAGCCACATCCCAACGAGGAAAATGAGATAAAGCGAGTTGGCCTTCCTAAGCCCTTTAAAAATTGTTTATATAACTATACATACATAGGCATGCATTTGATAATAAGCATAAAAGAGTTCAAGTAAAAGTATTTGACAAGTATAAGAGTTTGTAAAACAGTTTAGTAAACAGTTTGAACAGTAAGAAAATCACTGGTTTTGTAGTTATTAATCACATGTGATTGATATAATAACTATAACTATTCAAGTTGTATTCCCCCCCCCCATAAAAGCATTTAAAAACATTTAAACCATTGATTAAGGGGTATGAACTCACCTGTAGTGAGTGGTACGAATGAACTGAAGATGTAGGATTGCTAGGTGTCAAGTGAAGTCTTGAACACACTCTATGATCCTAGTTAACATATAATATCATATATATATATATGTATCCAATTAGTCTTTAAACAACTAATAAACAGACTCAAGACACCCTAGGACATGCTAAACACCTTAAACAAGTGTTATAAATCTCAAGGATTGCATCTAAGGTGTTGTAGGGAAGGGCTAGTGTGCTTGGGGTTCAAGGAAAACTCCATTAGGGAGTTTACGGTTTTGTGGTCATAACCAAAAGAGTTTACGGTCGTAAACCCTTGAGTTTATGGCCGTAAGCTAACACTCTTTTTGACCATATGTTGTTTGAAGCCTTCTAAGCCAATCCAAGCATTCCTACTTCATGTTTAAGCCTTAGGAAGTGTTTTGTGGCATCAATACACTCCTAAATGGAGTTTACGGCCCATGGACCATTTCTCAATGAGTTTGTTGCCGTAAATTCCTATGGAACATGGTTTTATGATGTTTTCAAGTCCTAAACACTTCAAGGTAATAGCCTAGGTTAGATTCTAGGCAAAAGGAAGGAGTATGGGCCATTTATACCCACTTTGGGGTGTTTACGGTTTTGGGAGATCCCCAAACCGTAAACACATATAAATGGGAGATTTAGGTGCTTTTCATATGATAAACACATCAAGGAAGGATCTAGAGAAGTCCCTAAGGCATTGTGAAGGACTAAGGCACCCTTTGGCACCTTACTTGGTGTTTACGGTTTTGGGAGCTTCCCAAAACCGTGAACACCTTGTTCTTGGTGTTCTTGGGGCATTTCCTTGATGTAATGATGTATAACAAGCCTTAAAATACACTAGGGTAGGAATACTTACTAGTTGGAAGCTTGAAATGAGCTAAAAGTCCAAGAACACTAGTGTGTGTTCTTGGTGTTTTGGAAATCTAATCAAAACACAAAAATGGATGGATGAAAAGATGTATAAACACTAGTTGTTATGATATATCAACTAATCAAGTCGAGAAATACTTATGTTTTTGGGAAATCGGGTGAAAACCGGGATGATAGTTGAGAGTGTTTGGGAGTTGTTCTTGAGAGTGGAAATGAGAAGTGAAGTGTTTTGGGGAGTAAACTCATGCTTAAGCATGAGTTTACGGGTTTTAGGGTAATTTACGGCCCAAACATAAAAGTTTGGCCGTGAACTTCTAAGTTGCGTGGTACTCGCGGTTTTAAAATTTCAAGACTCGAGACGGCACATCCTTTCACCCATTCGTTTAAAGAATAAGTATTATAATAGTCAAACGAACTTTAAATTTGTTAAAAACAAAATTGACTTATAATATGAAGTGATTGAATTTTAGGGTTTGACCGAATGAAAATTTCGGGTTGTCACAAGAGACGCAATCGTGTCATAGTTGAGAAAGGTCTCACATTTCTTGCTCATTCTTCTATACCTAACCCCTTTTGGGAACATGCATTCAAGACTGCAACATACTTACACAACCGTACAATCACACCTCTTCTTGCTTTTCAATCTCCTTATCAAAAGTTGTACTCTAAAATTCCTGATTATGGGTTTCTAAAAACATTTGGGTGTTTGTGTTTTCCGTTTCTAAGTCCTTATAACTCACATAAAATTGACTTTCGTTCCAAACCATGTGTGTTCATTAGGTACAGTGCTTCTCACAAAGGATACTTGTGCTTCCACCAACCATCATCTCGTATCTATATAGCACGACATGTGGTCTTTAACGAAGATATTTTCCCTTACTCCATCTCTACATCACCAACGCCTAATCCTACTCCCATTCCTTCGTCTTCTCTGGCAACTTCTCTTCTTTTACAACAAGTTGCTACTTTGCCTACTATAACAACACATTCCCCACTTCACACACCCACACCTACAGAAAACACAAACAATACCCCATCTTCATCCTCCTCCTATTCTCTTGGTCCAAGTGCTCATTATCAAAACTCTACCATTAGCTCTTGTGCTTGCCAACAACAATCTACTTCTTCTCATTATAGACATGCTATATGACAATGTTGGTTGGATTCGCTAACAACAATCTACTTCTTCCCTATATGTTCTCTATATGTGTGTGTGTTTGTGTGTGTGACATAAACACACACACACACACACACATATATATATATATATATATATATATATATATATACACTACTATTATTCAATTTTATATACATATATGACTTAAGGTGACATTTTTTTTAAAGTGTGACGTCAAATACAAGCCTTGGAGCCATGATGCACAATGATAAGATTTTTAGAACATTGCCTTTGTGTCAACGGACACTAAAAAAATTGTGAAACTCGAGATTTTTTCATTAATATAACTTGTATTTCATGGTACAAAGGAGGATTAGGGTTTCTCCCAAATTCACCAATTACTTCAATGGTTTTGTGAAGCTTGATACTTTTTACACCGTTAAAAAGGATGACACTTGTTGAAAAATATTGCAATTTATGGACACACTCTTTCTCATTCTTCCTTGTAAATCGTCTATAATATGTTTTGGACCCTTCCTTTTTGTAGAAGTTTTTTTGGAAATTATGTCCCTTAACATTCCTTTCATAGGCATCTTCATTTTTGTTGATTAAAAATGTACGTCTCTTTTTATTTCTGGTCATATCATTCTCTTTCAACAAATGAAGAAATTCGAGCCTAAAATTTCGATAAACCTTTTCACAAGTGAGGTATTACTACATGTGCAAGCAAAGTGATTCTTGAATCTGAACATCATATCGGTGCATGTAAGATTACATTATCTACATTGCACCTTTCTATAGCCCAAGTCCATATCATGGTCCCAACCAACATCAGTCTAGCCCAATGAGTATTTTTCTTATTCCACTTGTGGTTCAAAGTGCAAAAGGAGTCGCATGTGACAATCTAGAAAAATCGGAGATGCACATTCCTTAGAAAAATCAGATTTTTTTTACTAGTAAGGAAGAAGGTGACTTGGCCAACGAAAGGCCATATCAAAACAATGCTTCCACCTTGGAGTGCCACATAGACAGATGATCTGCTGAAAGGGTCAAACAGACTAAAATTGAAAGAGTTAGTCGGTTTCTTGGGTTTTTCTATTAAAAAAATTGGAACTTTTTTGTAAATTTTCCCAAAATAATGAGACTATTCTGGAGATTTCCCATTAAAAACAATCAAAATATCAAATTCGTATCCCTAACAAGTTAGTGACAACACAAACCTTATATAAGAAACCAGAGATTTTAAGTTCTTATGGCATTAAAGAGTTTATAGTTTTTAGGTGTATTCAACTATTAGTTAACTGGTATAAGGATTAATCGATCAAGAAGATGAAGATTTGAAGGCTGTTGACTCATTTGATGATAAGAAAAGTGTGTATGACGAAAATATAATACGATTGCAAAATAACCTAACTATTTAGGACTAAATACATAAACTACCTCTAAACATTGATAATTACAAAAGAAAACCCTCACATATACTAACACCCCTTTCTAACTCAATTAGGGAAAGTCTGGTCCAAATTGAGTTTGAAAATAGAGAATCGAAAACGACTAGGCAAGAGTGCCTTAGTGAAGATATCGACAGGTTGATCAGCCGTGGAGATTGGAAGAAGAGTATCAGTCTTGCGAACCACATGTTAACGAGTAAAATGACACTCAATCTCAATATGTTTTGTTCGTTCATGAAAAACATCATTGTGAACAATTTAAATTACAATATTGTTATCGCATCATAGTGATGTAGGTAGAGATTAGGGAGCAACCATATCAGCTAAAAGCCAACGTAGCCAAACTAATTCTTAAGTGGTATCAGCTAACGCACAATATTTAGCTTCAGTACTTGAGTGCGATTTAAGGGACCGTTTCTAACTTCTCTATAATACGGTGGAGTCACCAAGAAAGAAAAAATAACATGTAGTAGATCTTCGGTCAATCAAGTCACCGTCCCAATTTGCATCAGAGAAGTCTTTCAAAATGAGAGATGAGCCATATGAAAAATAAAGACCATGAAACATTGCACCCTTAAGATAACGAAGGATCCAAAGGACAACTGCATAATGATAAAAGGAAAGAGCAGCCATAAACTAACTAACTATGTGAATGGCATACACAATGTCAGGACAAGTAACCTTAATATAAACCAAGGAACCAATCAATTGTCTGTAAGAAGTAGGATCACTAAGAAGGGTGCCACCCCCAGGGACCAAGTGAGTATTTGGCTCAAGTGGTGTGGATGCCACTTTTCCATCTGTAAGACCATCGAGACAATAAGTTAGAGATATACTTTGATTGGCATAAGTATATTCCAGAAGCATCAGAAAAGACCTCAAGGCCTAAAAAGTAATAAAGATTACCAAGATCTTTCATCTCAAAGTGGGAGTTGAGAGACTGTTTTAGTTAGAGAATGCATGTATCATCACTACATGTAATGATCTTGTCATCGACATAGTAGGAAGAGAATGATACTAATGTCTTTGGTACGAGTGAATAGGCCCGAATCATGGGGCCTTGAAGAAAAACCTAAAGAAAGAACAGTGGCGCTGAATTTTTTGAACCAAGCATGTGATGCATGTTTAAGACCATAAAGTGTTTTTAGGAGAAAACATACATGACTTTTAGGGTGATCAACACCACTTGGGGAACACATATAGACTTCTTCATCATGATCACCACTAAGGAATGCATTTTTGACATCCATTTGATATAGAGACCAACGACACGCCACATCAATAACTAATAAACTATGGACTAAATTAATATATGCAACCGAGGCGAAAGTCTCCTCGTAATCAATCCTATATTCCTGATCAAAAGCTTTATTAACAAGGAACACTTTGTATTTGCCAACAGTACCGTCAGATCGATTTTTGTCTTTGTAAACCCATTTGGAGCCAATAAGGGAATTCCAAGTTGGAAATGGAACAATTTCCCAAGTCTGATCATTTTATAAGTCTTGAAGTTCTTCTTGCCTAGCATTCTGTCACAGTGGATTATACGTTACTTCCTTGCAAGAAGAAGATTTATAATGCGATAACAGAGTGGTGTAGTAGATTCGAATATTGAGAAGTATCAGAAGTAAGCAGTGGAGTTGTACTTGGAAGTTCTGTTTAATCTTCCAAATTAGGAGAGGATGAATCGTAGGGTGAAGATTCGGGATCATAGGTTTATGATTTGTGTAAGTCTAGTGAAACCAACACATTAGTGAAGAAAATAGAGGATGAAAGAGAAAGCACTTGAAAATGGGAGAGAGTAGAGAATGTTTTATGTTCCCCAAAATTGACACGTTGGGGATAAAAAGTTGTTTTGTAACGGGATACCAACATCAGTATCATTTTTCTTCAATCATGTAACCAAGAAAAAAACACAAATGAGCACGAGGCTTAAGTTTTGAGCGTTCGTGAGGTTGCAACCGAACAAAACATGCATAAACCCAGACTATAAGAATATTGTGTGCAGGAAGAATACCATGAAGGAGTTCATATGGTGACTTGTTTTGTTGTGTAGGGGTGGGATGATGGTTTATAGTGTAGACAACAATGTGAAGGCCACCTCACCCCAAAATCGCTTTGGAACCTGAGATGAGTTAAGCATTGTACGGATAATGCCTAACATATGTCTGTGTTTACATTCAACATGAATATTTTGTTGTGATGTTCCAGGGCATGATTATTGGGAAATTGTTCCTTGTTCATGTAAAAAGGAGAGGAGAGAAGACTCCTTATATTCCATAGCATTGTTAGCCCAAAATACTTTAATGGATCTTGAAAATTGAGATTGAATCATTCATGCAAAGGTAATGTAAATCTCGGGCAATTCAGAATGATATTGCGTAAGATAAATCCATGTAAAGCAAGTAAAATCATCAATAAAGAATTAAAGATAACAAAGTACCCTCTGCCACGTATCACAATATTGACCGCTTTGGGCTCCCAACATGGAAACTTCACAGGGGATCACCCATCCTTGAATTGCTCTCGTCTGGGCATGCTTAACTGTAGAGTTATTATGGGATCTGCTGCCTTCACGACTTTAAAACGCATTGTGACAAGAAAGATATCCACACCCTTTATAAGGAAATGTTTCAATCTCCTTCCAAGCCAATATAGGATCAGGTGCAACACACCTTCACCCCCATTATAGGGTTCGACGTCCCTATCGACCATATAGACTTGTGCCCCAACTCTGATACCATTTGTAACATACCCCTCAGGCACGTATCACAATATTGTCCGCTTTGGGCTCCCGACACGAAAACTTCCACGGGGTCACCCATCCTTAAACTATTCTCTCCCCAAAATGCTTAACTGCAGAGTTCTTATGGGATCTGCTGCCCTCACGACTTTAAAACGCGTTGTGACAAGGAAGGTATCCGCAGCTCTTATAAGGAAATGTTTCCTTCTCCTTCCAAGCTGATATAGGATCAGGTGCAACCCACCTAATTGTAACACCCGTAAATTCGGGATAGGCAATAAAGTTATTATAAGCCATAATAATGACTTTTAAATAAAACATTGTTTAGGATAAATATGTTGGAATAGTGTCTAAGGCTGCAACTATATTAGACAAGTATTTGACCCGGTTGTGCATGGTCCTTTTGGGTTGCCTTCACCATAGCAACTTGATAGGATGATTTATTAAGAGAGAGTAAATATTATTAATATATTATGAGAATAATATAATGAATAATATATTTATTATTTGATTAATATAAGTCATAGAATTAATTAGAATTAATTTGGTGACTTAAAGAGATTAATTAAATAAAGGGGTATAAACTGTCAATTGTTTGATAGTTAAACTTTAGACTGTAAATCCATTGGGATATGCTTTGGACGAATTCTATGAGATATAGGATAGCTAAAATCGTCCAAAGACTTATCTATGGAATGGATTTGGATAGCCTTAAGAGAAGATTATCCAATTAGGGTTTAGGTTGTAACCCTTAAGGAGTCTACAAGTATAAATAGACCCCATGGCATAGGGAATTTGATACCTCTCCTAAAGTAAGAGAACCCTGGCCGAATTCCTCCCCTCTCCTCTCTCCTAAATCATTCTTCTTGCTATTGGTGTTTGTAAGCCATTAGAGGAGTGACATTTGTGACTCTAAAAGCTCCAAGACCTCAAGATCAACAAGGAACTCAAAGGTATGATTCTAGATCTGTTTCAATGTTGTTATTTAACCTAATTAGTCATTAGAAGACTTGGATTCAAAGCATGTTTATTAGAAAGCCTAGATCCAAGCAATAGGGTTTTGCATGCGCACATAGGAAAGTTCTTATGGCTAAAACCCATCAGTGGTATCAGAGCCTAGCTTGGTTTTCTTTAAATTGTTGCTTGATTAACTGAAACAAACCTGCAAAATTCGATTTTTAGGTTTCTGAGTCACTGACTCGGCGAGTCCCAAGGTGGACTCGGCGAGTAGGCCTGACTCGGCGAGTCCCCTTGTGCACTCGGCGAGTCCAGGCGTCAGGAATGGCCAGATTCGGGATTTTTTCATGATTATCTTATGGAAACTTACCTTAATCATAATAGATCAATCTAAATCCGAATTTTTGATATATATGACTATTATCTTGATCTAATTAAAGGTATTTATCAACTAATAAAATATTTAATTTCCTTATATGATAATTAATTAATTATTTTAATTATTTTGGTAATTATCTTGAATAAAATCAAATATAGATAATTAGGATATTAATTGTTAATTGGAATTATTTGTTATTTGATCCTCCATGTTTTAAATGTTTAAAACCTACCCTAAAGTTTTGAAATTTATATTTGTGATTAAAAGGTTTTTAATTTAGACAATTTAAATTTCAAACCCTAGATTTTAAAAGTTTTAAAATACAACCCTATACTAATATGATATTACTAGAATAATATATATATGTATAACTAAATGCTAGTCTTACCGTTAGTAGGCCTCATTCACGAAGCCGATCTATAAGGTGGGTATAAGGTTGCGGCCTATAAAATGGCGCTTAATGGGTGTACACTCACACCCACCGCTTGCTTGATTGGTGGAGGGTCGTTAGCCGAACGGGTAGGATAGGGCAACCTCATCCTCTCATTAAAAGTATAATAAGAAATATAAAGTAACTACACATATTTTTAAAATTTCCCAATCCTAGTTACTTTAGGAAAAGTGAATTGATGCAATCCCATGAAATTACACTTTGCACCTTGCTAAGAAGTTAGTGGAGCGTGTGTGGTTTACCGGCACACTAATTGGTTCTAAGCGAAGGTGGCAAGGGGTGATTCATTGTTTATCATAGTTCGATGGAGCGTGTATGGTTTACCGGCACATCGAATAGGTGATCGTTACAATGAAGGCACCATGTGAATTTGCATGGTAATTCACACCCGCTTTGTGATCCTCGGCATCCCAGTCACAAACGAGAGGGGCATATCGAGATTTAAACATGCCATTGAATAGTTTCAATGAATCTCATCCGAACCTAGTAATTCTCAAAAACACTTAGGACTAATAGTTTAAGTTTTGTAATGGAGAATTAGTGAATCGTCATTCACTTACCTTCAATTTATTTTCATGTTAGATTACGGCATCCCTTTTCTAGTATGTAAATGTTATTGTTGGATCCTAGCCCTAATTTTTCTTATTGGGTGATAATTAGGGATTCTTATTCTAATCTATCTTTGTCCTTTTTCTAATTGTAGATGTCGAACGCTAACAACGCTGCTGCTAGTTCTTTCACGAGCTTTTGCCAAAAGGTCACCTTCGATGGAACGAACTTTAGCGAATGGATAAGATACATTCGCACCATTGCTCGCTATGAGGATAAGGAGTATGTCCTCGATGAGAAGCTCGAGAAAATCAACCCCGAAGTTGCAACTCCCGCC
The DNA here is from genome assembly GCF_002870075.4 of Lactuca sativa. Lineage (NCBI taxonomy): Eukaryota > Viridiplantae > Streptophyta > Magnoliopsida > Asterales > Asteraceae > Lactuca > Lactuca sativa. Next base: position 177,979,078 of record NC_056626.2, on the reverse strand, counting down.
GAAATCACCGCCTTTGAAACTCATGAGCGAGATGCAACGAAGGTACATTGCATCATGATCGCCACCATGAACTCCGAATTCCAAAAGTCCTACGAGGACATGTACCCGTACGAGATGCACCAAGACTTATTGGAGAGATACCATCAAAACGCGAGACAAGAGCGTTATGAGATTTTCACCAACATGATTTCCGCGAAGATGGGTCATGGAGAATCTCTTACCGTGCACCTGCAAAAGATGCAAAGGTATGTCGACCGCCTTTGCAAGTTAAATGTTGACTTCGGTGAGGACTTGGCAATCGACATGGTGATTCACTCTTTGCCTCCGATGTACAACCAATTTAGGATGACCTACCACATGAACAAAGAAGAGGTCACCCTAAGCAAACTCCAAGGTCTCTTGAGGGTCGCTGAGAGCAACTTCAAGGACAAGTCTGTTGCACCTACTCCCAATCCGTTCGCTGCTCCTGTCTTGGCTATTGGTCAAGGGAAGGGAAAGAAGAGGAAAGTTTCATCGAAGAACTATCGCAAGGTGAAAGCCCGAGATGGTGCCTCTTCTAGTGGGACCAAAGTTGATCCCGCTAAGCCCTGCTCTAACCCAAAGGAGGCAGAGTGCCACCACTGCCACAAGATAGGACATTGGAAGAGAAGCTGCCCGGATTACCTGCAAGCGATCAAAGAAGGAAAGATCAAGCCATCTTTTGTAGGTATATACACAATCAAATCTAACGATTCTAATCATGCTATTTCTTGGGTTCTTGATACCGGTTGTGGTTATCACATTTGTTCTAATGTGCAGGGACTAAGAAGAAGTAGGGATGTGGAGCAAGGAAGGATCAATCTAATCATGGGGAACAGAAGATCGTCGCCTGTGACCAAGATTGGAGTGTATTCTTTAGTGCTTAGGAATAGTTTGGTTTTAGATTTGAACAATTGTTGCTATTCGCCAGAAATGGCTAGAAACATCATTTCATTTCATGGTTTATATAGAAAAGGATTTAGATTTTCTTTTAATAATGAGAATGGTTCTATTTTGGCTTATCTAAATGGTGTCTTTTACTTTGAAGCTATACCATGTAATGGAATATATGAAACTGTTATGATTGTTGATAACTTAGGAAATGATGTTTTGAACATTGATTCTTCCACTAGTATGGATAAAGCATCCTTGTGGCATTGTCGTCTTGGACATGTCAACAAGAAACGCATAGCGCAACTCCAAAAGGATGTAGTGTTGGAGTCATTCGACCTTAGGGAAGATGACACATGCGAGTCTTGTTTGCTTGGAAAGATGACTAAGTCACCCTTCACGAGTACATGTGAAAGCGCGAGGGTCTATTGGACCTAATACATACCGATGTATGTGGACCGTTTAGATCAACCACGAAGGATGGGAACCGCTTCTATGTGACTTTTACCGATGACTATAGTAGATATGGGTATATCTACTTAATCAAGCAAAAGTCAGACACCTTTGAAAAGTTCAAAGAGTTCAAGAATGAAGTGGAGAATCAATTGGGCAGGAAAATCAAGATGCTTCGATCCGATCGAGGAGGAGAGTACCTAACTCTTGAATTCTACGATTATCTAAAGGAGTGTGGAATAGTTTCACAATTGACGCCTCCTAGGACACCGCAGTTGAATGGTGTGGCAGAAAGGCGTAATCGAACCTTATTGGATATGGTTCGCTCTATGATGATTCGTGCTTCACTACCTATCTCTTTTGGGGGTATGCCTTAGAGACTGCCGCCCATGTCCTTAACCGAGTCCCTACTAAGAAGGTTGCCAAAACACCTCACGAGATGTGGACAGGGAAAGTTCCCTCGTTGGCACATATCAAGGTTTGGGGTTGCGAGGCTTTCGTAAGACGAGATACTCACGACAAGCTTGAACCTCGAAGTGAGCGATGTATTTTCATCGGCTACCCACAGACATCCTTTGGATATCTCTTCTATAGACCGAAGGACAATGTTGTCTTCGTTGCGAGGAGAGGAGTTTTCCGAGAGTGAGAACTCATGAGCCAAGGAGACAGTGGGAGGCAAATCGAACTTGAAGAGATTCAAGAGTCGACAGATGAAGGAACCTCTACCGCTGGCATTCAACCCGAGGAGGAAACTCCGGTTGAACCGATTGACGAATCCTTACCTCTTAGACGTTCCGATAGAATTAGAGTTCATCCCCAGTTTTATGGCTTTCATATTACTACCGAAGGGGACACGTATATTAGTGATGGTACACTAGTAAACCTTGATGAACCTAATAGCTATAAGGAAGCCATGGCAGGCCCGAAGTCTGCAAAGTGGAAAGAGGCAATGGATAGCGAGATTCAATCCATGTATGATAACCAAGTTTGGAATTTGGTTGATTACGTGCCTGAACATAAGACCGTTGGGTGCAAATGGATCTTCAAGAAGAAGACCGACGTGGATGGGAACGTACACACATATAAAGCGCGATTGGTTGCGAAGGGCTTTACTCAAACTCCCGGAGTTGACTATGATGAGACCTTCTCACCAGTTGCGAAGATTAAATCTATTAGAGTGATGCTAGCAATTGCCGCATTTCATGATTATGAGATTTGGCAAATGGATGTCAAGACCGCTTTCCTTAACGGAAAGTTGGCTGAGGATGTTTACATGGCTCAGCCAGAGGGGTTTGTGGATCCAAAGCATCCGAATAGAGTGTGTAAGCTTGAGAAGTCCATTTATGGACTTAAGAAAGCGTCTCGCAGATGGAATCTTTGCTTCGATGAGAAAGTCAAAGAGTTTGGATTTGTACGAAGCGAAGACGAATCTTGTGTATATGTCAAAGCCAGTGGGAGTATAGTAAGCTTCCTCGTTCTATATGTCGATGACATATTACTCATAGGAAACGACATCCCGACTCTGCAGGAGGTTAAGTCCTGGCTCGGGAAGTGCTTCGCTATGAAGGACCTCGGAGAGGCTTCTTACATTTTGGGAATAAGGATAGTAAGAGAAAGAAGTAAGAGACTAATTGGACTTAGTCAGAATACTTACTTAGAGAAGGTACTAAAACGTTTTAGTATGGAAAACTCAAAGAAGGGAGAACTACCGATACAAAGTAATGCCAAATTGAGTAAGACTCAAAGTCCGAGTACCGAAGCTGAGATAGCAGAAATGAGCTGAGTACCATACACTTCCGCAGTTGGCTCAATCATGTACGCTATGACTTGTACTCGCCCTGATGTAGCCTTCGCTTTGAGCATGGTTAGCAGATATCAAAGGAATCCTGGCAAAGCACATTGGATTGCGGTGAAAAACATCCTTAAGTACCTTCGGAGGACGAAGGAATGGTTCTTAGTCCTCGGAGGGAGTGATGACTTGAAGGTGCGAGGGTATAGTGACGCCAGCTTTCAGACCGACAGGGACAACTACCGTTCGCAGTCGGGTTGGGTCTTTACCCTAAATGGAGGAGCAGTGACATGGAAGAGTTCCAAGCAGGAAACCGTAGCTGATTCAACGTGCGAATCAGAGTACATTGCAGCGAGCGAAGCGTCGAAGGAGGCAATATGGCTAAAGAACTTCATCGGTGATCTTGGAGTTGTACCTGCCATAAAGGATCCAATGGAGATTTTCTGTGATAACAAAGGCGCGGTGGCCTTGACCAAGGAACCGAGGGATCATGGTAGATCAAGACATATCGACAGAAAGTATCACTTCATTAGACATCGTGTAGAAGAAGGACAACTCGTAGTGAAGAGGATATCATCAGAAGATAACCCAGCAGATCCGCTTACGAAGGGACTGAGTAGGGTTAAGCACTTGCAGCATGCTAGGAGTATTGGGCTGAAGGATGATATTAGCATAGATTAGATAGTATTAGAAACGTGTAATAGATAAATGTAATTGACATTTGATGATTAAATAAAGGAGTTTTATTTATGAGTAATGTTACTATCTTATGTTAATTGTTTAGCTATTGTTTCACTTTGCATGTTTTGACTTCCAGAATAATTGAGTTTATTAGGAATAATCGAATTGTTCAAATGGTCCACAATCGTTCATATGTTGGGAGTAGATATGAATGAAGATTGTCATGAATTGGTGTGTAGAATGTCTAAATGGTGTTAGACATAGCAAAGGATTGCTGCAACGTTCATGAGTGCTTATGAACTAGTTTTGAGCATTGGAATAAACCCGCGCTTGCTGGAATCACCTTATGGAATACGATAAAAGGTGGTCGCAAGACGATAATATCATATAGTCTTAAAACCTAGATATATGATTTATTATTTGTTAATTCATTGTACATTGATAATACGAAAACGCATCAGTAACTTGGTGTTATAAAACGTATTGTTGTGTATAGTTGGTTAATGAATAAGTAAATGCATATAAGTCGAAGTTTATCTGTAACTTTTAAGGTAAAAGCGATATCTCGGCCGCTCGATGATTTGATTTGACTTATGTGCCGGGCCCGGTCAGAACTAAATTGATGTGTTCGATTAAGTTCTATGTCAAATAAATCAGAGATCGAGAAACCTAAATGCTTGACTAACCATTCCATAGGATTGTCAGCATGATATCTAACAGAGGACTGTACGTTCCCTTATCTAAAGGACAAGATTGATTAGATCAGAGTTGACAGCGTCTTTGAGAGCTACGATTGCAAACCGAATTGTAGTTGTGCATATAGTTATTAGACTTATCCAAGTGGGAGACTGTTGGAATAGTGTCTAAGGCTGCAACTATATTAGACAAGTATTTGACCCGGTTGTGCATGGTCCTTTTGGGTTGCCTTCACCATAGCAACTTGATAGGATGATTTATTAAGAGAGTAAATATTATTAATATATTATGAGAATAATATAATGAATAATATATTTGTTATTTGATTAATATAAGTCATAGAATTAATTAGAATTAATTTGGTGACTTAAAGAGATTAATTAAATAAAGGGGTATAAACTGTCAATTGTTTGATAGTTAAACTTTAGACTGTAAATCCATTGGGATATGCTTTGGACGAATTCTATGAGATATAGGATAGCTAAAATCGTCCAAAGGCTTATCTATGGAATGGATTTGGATAGCCTTAAGAGAAGATTATCCAATTAGGGTTTAGGTTGTAACCCTTAAGGAGTCTACAAGTATAAATAGACCCCATGGCATAGGGAATTGGATACCTCTCCTAAAGTAAGAGAACCCTGGCCGAATTCCTCCCCTCTCCTCTCTCCTAAATCATTCTTCTTGCTATTGGTGTTTGTAAGCCATTAGAGGAGTGACATTTGTGACTCTAAAAGCTCCAAGACCTCAAGATCAACAAGGAACTCAAAGGTATGATTCTAGATCTGTTTCAATGTTGTTATTTAACCTAATTAGTCATTAGAAGACTTGGATTCAAAGCATGTTTATTAGAAAGCCTAGATCCAAGCAATAGGGTTTTGCATGCGCACATAGGAAGGTTCTTATGGCTAAAACCCATCAAAATAACCTTAACCGAGTTATTTATCGTAAATAGTGAGTTAGAGATAGGTTACTTCTTCGCCTTAGTGATCTAAACGGAAGTCGTAGTAATAGGAAAAAGCGAATTTGTGCATATAGGGAACGTCCAAATCTGACTTCTATAGAGGAAGTTATGATTTTTCTAAGATTTCAGCATAATAGTGTGCGCATAGAAATTGAGTTTTAGATTAGTTGATTTTTGGCCTAAACAATTTGAACGAGAGTTTAAGATCTCATTGTTAGGATTCCACTGATATAAAGACAACCGAGAACAGTCATCAGATTAGATAGTTATGAATTTTTAACGGATTTTAACCGTATAAGCCTATTAAAAATATAACATAAAAAAGTCAGAATTAGCCGACGGAGTCTAAATGAAAGTTGTAGATCTCATTGAGAGCTTTCCAAGGATATAAAGAACGTGAAAAACGTAGTTCGTATGAAGAAGATACAAATTTTTAATGATTTGGAAATTCACACGTGAACGCAAGAGGCGCGGCGCGCACACCTTCTAGAAGGACCACGTAGCCCCAAACAATGATGGACACATGTCACGCTTTGAGGGGAGGAGTGCCGACCAAGCCTATGCACGACGCGCACTTGGTCAGGCGCGACGCGCACTTGTACTTAAATAGAAGTTCAGGTGCTCATTTCTATCCCACTCCTCCAATAATGTCTCTCGACTATCCCTCCTATAAACCCCATTTTTCTTTCGTTACTAGCTTGCGACGAACCCTGCGAAACCCCAGAGTACGCGTTCGAGTAGTAGCCTTCGAGTAGGAGACCTTGAATCAGAGTTCTGCCCACTTGTACCCTGGTTCTGATCCATAATCTGTAAGTGAGCTACACTTACTCTGCCCTCACGTAATTTATAATTATAGTTATATTCGTTGTTATGAACCTAGAATTAAGATTTATCAGTGATTACAAGTCATATATTGATTGATCTACTTACAAGAGAGGTGTATAGAATGGTCATGTTCGGCTTGTTTGTCAGATTTCAGAAAGACTATATGTCGAAATGGTCCTGCCTCCCGACTGTCCTGCCCGACTAATCCTTATTTGATAGAACTATCAGTATTCATTAGAATGATTGATAAGTCTAGATTCTTTCTAATTGTGTAGAATTTTAGACTAAGACTTAGTGATAACGATACTAGTTCACATCAAAGGAAAGGTTAGTTGCTAGAAGTGAAGCTCTGCCTGAATTTCGAGTCATCAATTTAACAAGTGAGTGTATAGTTACTTTCAAACTTACGCATATATATATATATATATATATATATATATATATATATATATATATATATATATAAGTATTCTAAATGCTTAAATGCTATGTGCGTTATCCTTGTTGTGTTTAATGTAGTTGTACAAATATGATTACTACTTGATTTATTTGTATGTTTAACATACTTAATAATATGACTAGGTAGTGAGGGGCTGTGCAAAATAACATACGAGAGGTTGTGATAGGGTTAGGTGAAATAGTGGTTGTGATGGGTTAGAGAGAGCACCATGTGAGATAATAAATCATGTCTTCCGATTCTATTTCAAGTACTTTGTACAACCGTGCTAAACCCAAGTACTTTTGTGCCCCCATGCTAAACCCATGTACTTTTGTACTGCCATTCTTAACCCAAGTACTTTTGTACTACCATGCTAAACCCAAGTACTTTTGTACTACAGTCCTAAACCCAAGTACTTTTGTACTGCCGTGCCTGCCGTGATTATACAAAAAATATTAATGTATTGTTGTGTTGTCATGAGTATTATCATACCGTCGTGCCTAATCACCTAGAATTTATAGTTGTCCGCTGATAAAGATATTTTAGGAAAGATCCCTCAAGATCATCATAATAGGATTAGTAAGTGAGAGTGATGGGAAATGGGGTAATTGGATTAATTGAATGTTGATGGTTATATAATTAAAAATTATAATATCGTGGATTGAAAACCCTATGTATCTCACTAGGTTTCCCAACTTGACCCACTCGGTGTCTTTGAATCACATGAAACAATGATGATGATGCCCGAGAGATTTGAGGAACTCTAGACTATATTAAGATGTTTTAAGTCTTCATTTATACTTATGTTTCTTGTATCAGTTATGACATCTCGAGTTTTTAATAAAGTAATGAAAAATATTCCTTCGGGATTATTTTATGGGACAAATTCCACATTTGTAAATTAAAACTCTGATTTTAAAATAAGCATAAACTGATCTTTTTTGGCCGTGAAAATAGGGTGTCACACACCCCCATAGTGGGATGAGGTGTCGAACCTGATGTGTGTGAACTCAACTAGTTTTAATCCTACTTTCAATTATAAAATTTACACACAAAGACAGTGGACCTATCAATTGTGGTGTAGCTAAATACGTAGGGTATCGAACTCAGGGAACGGAAAATTAAAACTAAAAACTAGAATTAACTAAAAACAAGTAATAGAAAATAGGGGTTTCTCTAGTTTTGCAAGACTAGAAACTTAACTAAAACTTAATTACTCAACTAAAAGCTGAAAACACGTAAAAACAAGCTAAATTCAATGATCAAAAATGTTTTCTGTTTAGGTTCAACTCATTTACTCATTTGGTTAATTTTTAAGGTAATATAATAGATTAATTATTATTGGTTACCGACTCTGGTGATTAGATTCACATTCACTATTACTAATCCTTAGAAAACATACCAATTCAAGCAATGGCCAGTTGATTAAACTAATAGATTTCCTAGGTTAATTATTCGGGTTAAATAAGACTTGTAGTTAGCTAATTAAATTTGGTGATTCAATTAACCTCTTGTTGATGGTGTATCACACAAGCTCACACATTAATTTATCCATTCTCTAATTAATCATAGTTTCATGTTCATTATTCCTAGGCATATAGTATTGTGTTCACATAAATTATACGAGATAAGAAATTAAGAGATGTTCATGCAGCTTAATCACTTAGCAATTAACAGAAAATAGTTATGGTTAATGCATAAGGGTCTTTAACAAGCTTAATTTAACAATATCACCAACTAACAATTAATCAAAAGAGTAAATTAAACCATAGGAGCAAAATTGTCCTCCCCAAACAGAAACTAACGAAATTAGTTCATGATTTCAGTGTATGAAAGCTTAAAAATGAATTCAAATAAACCTCACATAATTCTATTCAAAGGTAAAGTGGAAAATTAAACCTAAAGTGCCTTAATCTCTTAAGAATGAAGGATTAGGGTTCTTCAACGTTTTCCAGAGCTCCAAGGGCTTCCTTGATCGCCACGTGTTCCACCAAAAAATCTAGAAAAATCCTCAATTCGGGTTTGTGAAGTCTATTTATAGTTTTCTCAAAACAATGGCTACTCGTCGAGTCCCCCTTGAGGAATCCGTGTACGACAAGGACTCCACGTATTGCTTCACGAACCTTCGCGTCTACTCGTCGAGTAGACGACCCTACTCGCTGAGTAGCTTCAGAGTTAAGCCTTTTTTTTCTTCTTTCTTTCGTTCCCGAGCTTTCGTTCATATCTCCTGCTTCCTTTTGCTTCCAAGCTTCTTTTTTGGACTGAAAATATAATTTGAACAATATTAAGTATCTTTTGTCCATAATATGCAATTAATTAGCCAATAAATGATAAAAATCCAACATAAAATATAGATAAATATGCAAATATCAGAACCCCATACATCTGAATGAATTAAATCAAAAGTTATTGAAAAAGTAGAGTCATTTTCTGTAAACGACAGAGAATGGTGTTTTCCATGTTGACACGACAAACAAGAGTCTGCTTCAGTTTTAATGTCACCAAGTACAACAGAGTGAGCAAGAAGTTTAAGTCTAGATATAGAGATATGACCAAGGAGAGAATGCTACATATAAAAGGGAGAAGACTTGACGTAACAACTACAAAATTTAGAGATGATGCCGAAAGACGAAGATAGACCACTTTATACATCTTGCCTACTCTCCGACCTATTCCAAATGTCTACGTAGCCTTTGGATCTTGCACAAGACACCTAGAAGGAGTGAAAAGAACATGAAGACCAGAGTCACATAATTGGCTAACAGATTCAAGGCTAAGAGATAGATTGAGAACATGAACAACATTGGGTAATGAAAAATGAGAAGCCGAGATATGTCCACCAACTGCTACAGGTAATCGTGTTCCATCGGCTATGGAAACCGAACGGAATGACTATTGTGAGCATTTATTGATAAATAAGTCTTCGCATTTTGTCATATGATTACAACAACCATAATCAAACAACCATGTATTACTTGAGGAGGACGAAAATTCAAGTGTACTAATAGAACCCGACATCAGTTGTTGTACAAACTCTTGATTTTTACGCATTAACTCTGATGTGTGTGAAATTCACTAGTTTTAATCCTACTAACTTAAACATAAAGACAAATACACGGAAGGCAGTGTACATATCGATTAGTAGTTTAGTTCAGGTAAGTAGGGTATCGAACACAGGGAACGACAAACAATTAAAATAAATGCTAATATTATCTAAATAAAACAAATAATAGAAAGAGGGTTTTCTCTTGTTTTGCAAGACTAGAAACTTAAACAATTAACTAAAACTTAAACTAAGCAACTAAGAGCTAAGCAAATAAAAATCAACTAAATTCAATAATTAAGGAGACTTCTGTCTAGGTTCGAATCATTTATTCCTATGGTTGATTTTATGACAAGTGCAATGGATTAATTGGCATTGGCTACCGATTAGTGTGATTAGGTTCACGTTCGCTATTACTAATCATTAGAAAACAAATTAATTCAAGCAGTGATCAGTTGATTAAACCAATGAGTTTCCTAGTTTATTGATTCGGGTTAAATAAGATTTGTAATTAGCTAATTAAATTGGTGATTCAATGAACCTCTTTTTGATGGTGTATCACACAAGCACACACATTAATTTAACCATTCTCTAGTTAATCCTAGTTTCATATTCACTATTCCTAGGCATATAGCAATGTGTTCACATAAATTATATGAGATAAGCAATTAAGAGATGTTCATGCAGCTTAATTACTTAGCAATTAACAGAGAATAGTTATGGTTAATGCATAAGGGTTTTTAACAAGCTTAATAAAACAAAGTTCACCAAATTAAATTAATCCAACCACATAATCAAACCATAATCACAAAATCATCTATCCTAAATAGAAGGTATGAGTTTTAACTCATGATTACAGCAGAAACAAGCTCAAAAACGAAATCAATTGGTAAAAACATAGTTCAAACAAGAGATTAGGTAAAGAATAAACTTTATTTTGCCTTGATTCTCCTTAAAATTGAATGTAGGGTTGATTCCTTAGCTTCCCACACTCCAACAACACCTTTAGTCGACAATTGGCCTCCAAGGGTTCATCTATATGCTAGGGTATCAGGCAAGAATGCCCTTTATTTAGATTTTCACAAAACAGAGGTGACTCGTCGAGTCCAGTGACCTAATCGGCGAGTCCGTCACTTAAAACCCGTGTACGGCAAGTTAGCGCGTCCAGAATCGCGAAAGTTCGACGTGACTTGTCGAGTTTATGGCCTAATCGTCGAGTCCGTTTGGAATCAGCATTTTCTCAAAACACGAAAATCGTCCGAAATTGTGTCTAGTTTTCAGAACATTTTTCATCTTGTCAATCGGAGTTACGGTTCATGAGATATGACCAAAACACTGACGAGGGGTCAAGTTGTCCAACAACATCCTTCTTTCTTCAAAATCCAAGATCCAAGCTTCCAATCGCTAGTTCCGCTTCCTTTTCCACCCGAGCATGTCATTGTTGCTGAAAAATGAAGTTCTAAACTAATTAAGCACGTTTTGTTCATTAAATGAGACAAAAACAACATAAAGTATTAAGATAATGCATGAATTTTATAACTAAATATGCCCATATCAAAATACCCCACACTTGACTTTTGCTTGCCCCCAAGCAAAACTGGATTTTAGCATACGAGCATTACATAAAATAATTCTAATCAAACCCATCCATTATGCCAAGACCGCAATGCATGCATTTGCGTCTAAAATTTTTCCTAAGGACCCCCTACTTCTAAATACCCACAATCCTCATAAACATCTGCTCACTTCTTTTGAACAACGCTCATTTTATGCATCCCTCCGGATCCATCCGCAGAAAACTTCTTAACCTCAAAGTATTTTTGGTCAAGAAACCCAAGCATACATAATCTAGAAAATTACAACTTTTTTTCGATACCACTATGGAGCTCTTTTGGAATTCTTCACTTCTTTGATATTTCACCATCTTTTTAATTTTTGGTATCTTCACTTTTTTTTTAGAACTTTGATCATTTGATCTTTACTTTTGACTGCTCCAAAATTCTTACAACTTTTTCTTGTAATTCTCTCTTTCTTTTTTCTTTTTTTCACATGTAACTCACTTTTTTTTTTCACTGAAAACCTACATGCTTAAGCAGGGGCGCTCAACTTCAACCTTTATTGGTTAAAGATAAATTTTTCCTGGATACATTTCTAGTACACGGTGCTAAACATATTGCATTCCTCAAACTAAGCGAGGTTGTGTTTTTGTCCCATGATTTCACTAGAATAAAGAGGGCCACAAATGCATTATAACGTGTATAAACTCAACTAAACATTTGGGTCTTCAAAGAATCATTGAACATAATACTAGCATGAACCCTAATTGCTTTTACCAAAATTTTCTAATTTAGACCTACCAATTTTTATGCAAAATTTTCAAAATTTAACTAAAATTTTAACTAATGTAACCAACTTTCAAAATTTTCAAAATTTAACTAAAATTTTAACTAATGTAACCAACCCCTACCCACACTTAATTTATGCAATGCCCCCATTGCATATTACGCATGATAAAAAAACATAAAAGCAAAGAGAGAATTGGAACAAACTCCCCTGGGATAGTAGTCGTGAGGTTGATCTTCTTCATGTAAAGCTCCAACTTCAGCTGACTTTGGCATGAGAACAGCGCATCCATGCTTTGGGCGTCAAATCTCGTGTGGTTCACAACTCTAAATATGTGGCAAAAAAGCATCTTGGAATCGCCTAGAAATGGTCTTCAAAAATATAGCCAATTGTCGCCTTGAATTGAATCAAATCGTCGACTCAAAGATAAAATAATGAGCAACTTGTCGAGTTTTATGTGGAGACTCGCCGAGTTGAATCGTCATATGGGCAGAAATCGTGAATTTTCGTTGGAACTCGTCGAGTTATAAGGGTGCACCCGACAACTTTTCGGCTCTGATCGTGCAAATTCTTCTTTCTGCTTCAAGTCTGTTTTTGAGGTCAAAGAGGGTATTAAGGTAACACACCTCCTTATATTCTTCAATGACGAAACTCCTTTTTAACCGTTAAAACCATCGGACTTATAAAATCACTCAAATCTTCTAATCTTCTCATCTACGACTCGACCCTTCACTTTATTTCCTCACACTTTATTCGTTCATTCTATCCCTCACCCTATATTCTGAAAAGATCAAAAACAAATACCAAGTAATAAAAAAAACATCAAAATAAAAATCCTAAATTATCCCTAAATACTAGAAGTTTAGAAAGAAAAAGAAAAACAAACTCTAATGACGGGTTGCCTCCCGCAAGGGCTTCTTTTTGTGCGAGTCTTTAGCTGGACTCCCAACTTAATAAACTTCTAATAAATTCGATGCCCATCCATCTATTGCATTAAATATTTTCTTTGGATCAATTTGTAAAATTCGACTCTTTGCTTCAAAAATTGGCCAAACGAGCTTTAATTCATAAAACCAAAAATCTTGACAAGGGTTGGAACCGGTCGGATACTAATAAAAAATGGATCGCGCTTCAGAACTTTCTCCAACTTTGGAAATGTCACCCCATGCTTCGAAACACAAACCGGAAATACAGGGGGGCATGTCGTGGTAATGGTCAAACCATGACTTGGTTCCTACAATTCAGATTGTTCTTGTTCTTCGTCCGACCTCTCTGCTAGCAACCTTTGCAACTCCTCCAAATCTCTTTCTGGATTAAATTCTTCATCTTGCAAATCTAGCTCTTGTGACTCAAATTGTTCTTGATCGTTAGACAAAATGTTATTTAACCATCTATCAAATTTCTTCAAATCTTCATCCGATCCACACTCCTCATCTTCTTGCTCAATTTCCTGTACTACTTCCTCAAGAAAAGTATCAAATGCATCGAGATTTGGAAAATACATAATAAATAAAAATTAAACTATATAAAAAAAATAAAAATATATGATAGCAATTAGCAAATAAAATTAACTATTTAGAACCGTTACGCGACAACGGTGCCAAAAACTTTATGTGTGTGAAATGCACTAGTTTTAATCCTACTAACTTAAACACAAAGACAAACACACGAAAGACAGTGTACCTATCGATTAGCAGTTTAGTTCAGGTAAGTAGGGTATCGAACACAGGGAACGGTAAACAATTAAAATAAATGCTAATATTATCTAAATAAAACAAGTAATAGAAAGAGGGTTTTCTCTTGTTTTGCAAGACTAGAAACTTAAACAATTAACTAAAACTTAAACTAAGCAACTAAGAGCTAAGCAAATAAAAATCAACTAAATTCAATAATTAAGGAGACTTCTGTTTAGGTTCGAATCATTTATTCCTATGGTTGATTTTATGACAAGTGCAATGGATTAATTGGCATTGGCTACCGATTAGTATGATTAGGTTCACGTTTGTTATTACTAATCCTTAGAAAACAAATTAATTCAAGCAGTGATTAGTTGATTAAACCAATGAGTTTCCTAGTTTATTGATTCGGGTTAAATAAGACTTGTAATTAGCTAATTAAATTGGTGATTCAATTAACCTCTTGTTGATGGTGTATCATACAAGCTCACACATTAATTTACCTAGGGGTGAGCGCGGTGCGGTTCGGTGCGGTTATTAGCCAAAACATCACCACTAACCGCAAATGCGGTTAATCCATTTTCAAAACCGCATGGTGCGGTTATTTTTGCGGTGCGGTTAGGCGGTTATTGTTGTGGTGCGGTTTTGTTTTTTTTTGTGTTGCGGTTATTAACCACATGAAGGTGCGATTATTTTGTGTGGTTTTTAACCATAATTTAGAGCTCAGATAGTTTTAAGAGTTCAAACATATTACTTGTAATAATAAAAAAAACCATAATGTATAAGACAAGTAAGTATCTAACTTAAACCACAAACAACTAATATCTTAAAAACGTCAAATCAATAGTAATTAACAATAAATATCTTAAAATTGTCTAATTTCATCCTTTTTATAAAGTTAAACATAAGAAAAAACTAACACTTTTGTCTTCTAGTATTTTATCCGTCTTTCATTCATGAAACTTGTCTTATTTTTAATATTTAATAAATTAATAACTGATAAAAAAAATTGTATATAATATATGCGGTGCGGTGCGGTTTTTTTGCGGTTTTTGGAAACTAATAACCGCACCGCACTGCAAATTTGCGGTTTTTGAAAAACAGAAAACCTCACCATTGGTTTTTATTGCGGTTGCGGTTTTTCGATTGTGGTTTATGCGGTTTTTGCGGTTAATTTTAGTTGCGGTGCGGTTTTTGCTCACCCCTAAATTTACCCATTATCTAGTTAATCCTAGTTTCATATTCACTATTCCTAGGCATATAGCAATGTGTTCACATAAATTATATGAGATAAGCAATTAAGAGATGTTCATGCAGCTTAATTACTTAGCAATTAACAGAGAATAGTTATGGTTAATGCATAAGGGTTTTTAACAAGCTTAATAAAACAAAGTTCACCAAATTAAATTAATCCAACCACATAATCAAACCATAATCACAAAATCATCTATCCTAAATAGAAGGTATGAGTTTTAACTCATGATTACAGCAGAAACAAGCTCAAAAACGAAATCAATTGGTAAAAACATAGTTCAAACAAGAGATTAGGTAAAGAATAAACTTTATTTTGCCTTGATTCTCCTTAAAATTGAATGTAGGGTTGATTCCTTAGCTTCCCACACTCCAACAACACCTTTAGTCGACAATTGGCCTCCAAGGGTTCATCTATATGCTAGGGTATCAGGCAAGAATGCCCTTTATTTAGATTTTCACAAAACAGAGGTGACTCGTCGAGTCCAGTGACCTAATCGGCGAGTCCGTCACTTAAAACCCGTGTACGGCAAGTTAGCGCGTCCAGAATCGCGAAAGTTCGACGTGACTTGTCGAGTTTATGGCCTAATCGTCGAGTCCGTTTGGAATCAGCATTTTCTCAAAACACGAAAATCGTCCGAAATTGTGTCTAGTTTTCAGAACATTTTTCATCCTGTCAATCGGAGTTACGGTTCATGAGATATGACCAAAACACTGACGAGGGGTCAAGTTGTCCAACAACATCCTTCTTTCTTCAAAATCCAAGATCCAAGCTTCCAATCGCTAGTTCCGCTTCCTTTTCCACCCGAGCATGTCATTGTTGCTGAAAAATGAAATTCCAAACTAATTAAGCACGTTTTGTTCATTAAATGAGACAAAAACAACATAAAATATTAAGATAATGCATGAATTTTATAGTTAAATATGCCCATATCAAGCTCCATAAGATAATATGCATCTGTTACATCAGAATTGGCAGTGTACTTGAACATGTGTTGTTGCACCATATCATGATTCTTGTGTAATTGCTCCATAGAAGCGTAGATATTTGTTGTATACTATGACATAATTACTTAGTCCGTAAAAGAATATTGACCAATTCCAAAGAAGATGACTTTAGAGATTGTAAAATCTCTATTACCAGTTCAATCTAAATTGTGAAATTGAGATGCTTATGAGATTGAGATTCTGATTCAAGAACAACCAAATCGATTTGATAATTACTAACAAAGCTTTTGTGATGATTCAAGAGGGCTTCAAGATGAGAATAATCATAGGTTTAGGTGCCCTGATTCTTAACCTCAAAATAGGTAGTCTTTTGGAAAAGAAAATTTACCATGAGATGCATGATGCATTTTGCCAAAGAATGCATTGATTGTTGAAAAGAAAAGTAGACAATCTTGTTGTAATATTTATTCGAAATTTGAGACGCCCGAAAGTAATGGATAATCTGTGTTGAAATATGGATTTTTGAGAAGCCGATTTTGATATAGCGGTTATGTTGATCGAGGGATGAGCAGGAACAAATGTAGTTTGCCAATGGTTTCGATTTTATGTTTGGGGAAGAAGAGATGCAGGAATGTCGGAAATCTATGTGAAGGAGATTCAATTGGGGATGTCTTTTGTGGATGATTGATTAAAAATATGGAGCTAATGACGAATCCTAAATCTCTGATACCATATTAGTTAACATGTATAAGGATCAATCGATCAAGAAGATGAAGATTGGAGGTTGTTGACTCATTTGTTGATAAGAAAAGTGTGTACAGCAAAAATACAATACAATTGGAAATAACCTAACTATTTAGGACTAAATATATAAACTACCTCTAACTATTGATAATTACAAAAGAGAACCCTCACATATACTAACATCAACAATTAATTCAGGTAGGCAATGTGATAAAGGTGTCCTTGTCCCCTTTGGATTGTGGTTGGTGGTGGTTTATACAAGGAAGTGCATAGGAGTAAGATGATAAACGTGTGTCATGCAGTATTATAACGTGTGCCATGCAGTATTATAATGTGCCTGCCCCCTGTACTAGAGCAAATATTAAAGTTGAGATGAGTCTTAGCAGTAAACAATTAATATTGTTCATCCTCCTTTTTGTAATTTGACATTTTTACTTCAAATATTTAATATTATAACCATTTATCATTTTCAAATTAGAAATATCAAGATCTCATCGTGGAATCCCTAATAAGTTTGCGGCAAGATAAACCCTATATAATTTAACAAAGTGTTTGAAATGCTAATCATGATCCTAATTTAGTTTTAAAGTGAATTCTCACAATCAATTTAATTCGGAAATGAGATAAAGGTTCGGTCGCTTTCCATAAAAAGCAGTAGGGATGAGAGAAAGGGATTGCGTAATTTGATTTGATATTACGTTTTGTCCTTGTTCCCTCTGGTGGGGGGAAAGGGGAATTTAATCACCGAAATGTAGTAATTATTTTGGATGCATTACAAAAAAAGTTCAATATATATTAAATTAACCATTTATATTATATATTTTAAACAAATTACAAAAGTTTTTAAAGATTTTTTCTTGTTTAATATATAGCATAATAAAATATATGAGCTTATTTTATTCTCGGCTTCTGTTTAAACCTTCTAGTTATAATTATAGTTGTCCTTTTATTTAATTAAATTTTCCTTTCAATAATAAACTCTATTTGTCTTTGTTTTTATTTATCAATTTACTAGGTTAGAGATTCATATAATATACAGATCGATAATATAGAAAATCAAACTATATTGCTAAAATACGAAAATATGACTAAATACTGTGAAAGTATATTATTGTGAATTGGAAATGTTTATTAGTAATGTATTTTATTAAATTTACACACAAAATGTCATTAAAACAGGAATATATTAAAACATTTAATTAAAAATATAAATATTAAAGATATCTGTAACAATGACAGTAACTCGAATAGAAAAAAAATTATATGGAACCAAAATCTTTTAGCACCAAATGGTATTATGAAAAAGTTAGATTAAGTTGTGGGGAATCGAGATTTTATAGGTAATTTTTAGGATGAATTCTTTATTTATTTTCTACTTTAATTATTATCATTATCTAACACTGTTGATGATTTTGGAGCTTGTAAAATCTAAACGTAAACTGATTAAATTTGAAATTTGTTTTATCGAAAGATGATTTGCCGTTTAACAAAAAGGTTTAAATCAATATGTAAATTTAGTTAAAAATGAGAAAAAAAAATAATCAAAAGTATTAACATATGTTAAATGGGAGCTAAGATCATGGCTAAAATCATGAGGTGTAACTGTCATCTTGATCCATTAAAACTTAATTTAAAAAGTTTAAAAGGAAATTAATAGAGTAAAAAGCAAATTAATTAAAGGAAGATTTGTAAGGCTATCACATGTCAGTTTAAAAATAAAACTGAAAAAATAAATAGACTTTAGAAAATTGACATGTTGATACATAAAGATTTTTATTTATTTGGTAATATAGATGTAATATAAAAGCTCAATTTTTTGGTTTATGCTCATTGATGTTTTGGTAATTTTTCGTTGTTTTCTTCATTCGTTCGATTTTGATTTGTTTTGTTGTTATTTAATCGTTTTTATTATTATGGGTGTTTGTTAATATTTGTTATTGATATTCATCTGTTTTGGTTATTGTCAATATTGTTTAAAATGATGATTCTTTTTAGTCTATTAGATTGATTTTTTATGGTAAAAATTATGTTTATTTGACTTATGTGATTTTTTTTTGAGAAATTAAATTGATTTCTACTTTTTATGTCTATAAATATTTCTATCCAATAATATTATGATAATGTCATCATTTTATATTTTTTTTAACTAACTCATTAAGGTTATATGATGAATATATTAAATTGAATGGTGATTTGTCATAAATTTAGTGGGTAAAAATAATCATAAGTATAAAAGGTAGGAGGTACTTTAATTTTTTTTTATATTTCATTTCCTTTAATGAGAAAGTTGCAAAATATGCAACTATATTTGATATGTTGGAGAGAGATAATTCCAAGATTATCACTTAGATCAACAATTATGTTATTCAATATAATATGAGGTGGATAAAATGTTCCTTCTAGATAATATGCGTTGTAACCGATAAAAATAATCATTTTATCCTTAATCACTATTTTGTGTCAGATAAAATGTTCCTTCTAGATAAAGTATCAAAATCGACTTGCTAAACAATTATAGAAAATATAAACAATCCTATAAAATTCAAATTAAACATAAATCCTTCAAAAATCGGTAGACATGACTACTAAAATTAAAAAATAAAAAATTAAAAAATTAAAAAATTAAAAAAGTCACAAGCATAACATGAACACCAATCAAACCACAAACTATGTCTACCACTATTATCAAACCACCAATCTGTCGGTCAAATGTAATCAAACCACCATCGTGTCTATCAAATTCAAGCAAAATAAACTTATATTAAAATACTCATATAATACACTCAAGCCACCAATGTGTCTATCAAATCGAGCATTCATATACCCAATGTTTTAAAAATCGGTTTGAACCGACCGGTCGAACCGGTTGGATCGGGAACCAGGAAGGAAGCATTACAACTATTACCGGTTTTACGTCGATTTTTGAACCGGATTGAACCGGTCGGTTTTCAGAAAAAAAACCCGGTTGAACCGGTCAAAATAAAATGGACAAGAACTATTTGCTTAATAAAATTTGATGATATTTTCAAATCTATTTAATTTTCTCAAAATAAAAACATATGG
Organism: Lactuca sativa; assembly: GCF_002870075.4. NCBI lineage: Eukaryota > Viridiplantae > Streptophyta > Magnoliopsida > Asterales > Asteraceae > Lactuca > Lactuca sativa. The sequence goes on along the minus strand of NC_056626.2, from coordinate 177,959,257 downwards.
TAATTGTTATAAAGTTTTTTGATGTATATGTATTCATCTAAAACTATATTTTATTTCGATATTATACTTTATTTTGTTTTTGACGTATATGAATTGATGTAAAATACTAAAACTTATTGTTATGTGTTATTTTAATGTATTTGGATTGATCTATAATTTATTTTTATGTATATTTTTAATGTTTTAACTTGTAAACGTAAAATTCATGATTTATATATGTATGTATGTGTAAGAAAATATGAAAAAAAAAAATTATAGAAACCGGTTGAACCACCGGTTGAACCGGGAATCAGGAACCATACCAGTTCAACTAAAAAACCGGTTTTTAAAACATTACATATACCCATACCAGTAATAAGAGAAACCTCAACCACCATTAATTTCCCAGAGTAATGTAAAGAAATCATCAAATTTAAATAAAAATTTCTCCAACTTTCCAAATCGTGAAATCGAAACCCCTAATTCTTAGAAAATATTCAATTTCATAATATCTCATGAAATTAATGGTAGAAAATATGGACTTGTCCAAAAATCATTATATATCAAATTAACCATTTATATTTTATATTTTTAATCAAATTAGAAAGTTTTTAAACATTTTTTCTCGTTTAGTGTGATAGCATAATAATACATTTTAGCTTATCGTATATTTGGCCTCTATTTAACCTTCTTAGTTATATTTATTGTTGTTCTTCTTTTTGTAATGACTATCCATTTCAATAATAAACCTTATCCGTATTTCTATTTTTATTTAGCAACTAGGTGTAAGACCCGTGTACTGTGAGAGTTTATTAAAAATAAAAGTTTAACATCAAGGTATAAACATTAAACATTTTTACATAAATACAAACGATATAGTGAATAAGTAAGTAATTCAATATGTATTAATAAAAAAACTATTGATATGTTTTAAATAACGATGCTGAAAATTAAGGTGTAAAGATTAAATATTTTTTAAAGTTAAAGAAAGTGAAAAAATCCAGTGAACTTTAGACTTGAAGAGTCCAAGTGTTGAAAATACTGAAACAGAGTTTCAGAATCGTCAAGTGGCAAGTAATGCGGAAAATAAAGAGTCGTGAATCAAACAATTTAATGATAAAAATGTTTTTGTATGTTCAAGATCAATGATTCAAAAGTGTCTCATATTCATAAAGATTCAGTTACAAGTGTTTGAATGGTAGACACACTAAAACACTCAAATGGCTCTCTAAAATCTAGTCTAAACAATAAATGAGCAGAATGAGCAGGAAGAGCAGGAAGAGCAGGGAATGAGCAGAATTGAGCAACTTTATAATGGATCCCAAGGGGCCTATTTATAGGCTTTGGAAAAGCCCATGACATGGCTTGACTAATAAGGTGTTAACACGTCATCAAGACTTAGTCTTCAGTTGACACATATGTCATACTTAACATAGAATGGATGGAATATTTCAATTCTGTTAGTATTTCATTAGGGTTCCATCCAAGTTTTGAGTCTTCATATTTCTTGAGCCTTCTTGATCAACATTGAAAGTGTGATGAGCATCATGTTGCTCCATTGTCTTTTAAGATGTCATCAACTTCCAGAAGTGTCATTGATCAAGTTGAGTTGTTTCTTGATGTTTGAATGTGTCTTGAACTTGAATATGTACAACCACATGTTCATGATGGACCATGGACGAACTACATGTGCAGATGAGTATTTGGACATGCCATCATTGTACATGATGTATCATGTGTAATCTTGTTGAGCCATCAATGTGATCATGTTGATCCATTAACTTGAGATGAGCCACTAAGTATTCATGTTGATCCATAAACGTCTTGTTGAGCCATAGAGTTGTGGATGAGCCAACAATGATTCTGATGAGCCATCAATATTCCAGATGATCTACCAATATCTTGATGCTCCATATATGATCTAGATGTTCCATCTAAGGTCATGATGGTCCAAATTTCTTTCTTTAAGTGCTCCATGTTCAGCAAGTGATCCATGTCAATTGCAAGTGATCCATGTAAGCTGCAAGTGCTCCAAGTTAACTTCAAGTGCTCCATGTGTACAACAAGTGCTCCAACATCTAATTCTTCAAACACTTGTTGAATCTTCTGGATCTTTTCGACCTGAAACATTCTGATAATGTTTATTAGAAAATGTAAATCAATACTCAACTTATTTCAAGTGACAATCACATATAAAATTTTTCCAACAATTTCCCCTATGTGATGGTTACTAAAATAAGAAGTCTTAAAAGTGTGCAAAAGAAAAAATATTGATTTAACATTTCCCCCCTCTACTTGAATGAAATTTTCTGTTGAAACAGATACACTAAAAATGAACTTGAAAAAACTATTTGAGAAAATGTGTTCCTTGAACTGGAAAGATTTTGTTAAAGAAATCAGCCATATGACAAAGTGAAATCGGATTTAGTGTGACATCCCCAATTTCACGGCCAGAAAAGACCGATTTGTTTATGCTTAATTTGAAATCAGAGTATCCTTTTGAAGAATAATATTGCAGAATTTGTTCCCAAAATATGATAAAGATATTATCAAAGCATTTTCGAAGAAATGTATTTTAATTATGTTAAAAATGTTGGGTTGTCATCATCAATACAATACATAAGCATAAACGGAAATAACATAGGCCTTACAAACATATATTATTATACTGGCCTGTAATCCATAAATCTCATCTGATCATCACACATGTGCTCTTGTGCCAATGCCTGTAATACAAGAAACTGAGTGGGCCAGTCTTGGGAGCCTGGTGAGCACATAGGGTTTTCAACCCACAGTAATTAAATTCTTTATTTTAATCAAATCATTCAACCCGAGTACCCGTTCCCGTTATCCTTACTTTATGTCCCTAAAGCATCTAATTAATGGGACCTATTCTAAGGATTATCTTCAGGATATAAAATAATGCTTAGGGGATTCCTCAACAATATATGTCAGTAAGGCAACCATGAGGGGGATGGAGTACACCTGGTGAACACTTAGCTCAAAAACACATACACGTTGCGAGCCTGCTAGCGTTCCACTGGACTGTCTAGAATAGTCTGTGGTGGTCATCTATACTCCGCTAGACGACTAGATCATCTTTAAAGTCAAGGCCTCTCATCATTTATCTCATCTTTCATCTTTCATCATCTATATGATCTTTCATCTACCCATCTTTAACCAACATATTTATAGGTATAAAATACATATAAAGTTTAAATTAAGTAAAATATGTATAAATCGTTCATCCAACATAGATATTAGGAACACATATAATAGGCACATATAGCATGTAATTTATATTAAATACTACATATTTATGTGTAAGATGAAAGTAACTATGCACTCACTTGTTAAAGCAACGATTCGAAATAAAGACAACCTTTCGCTTCTAGCAAATGTCTTTTCCTTTGATGTAACCTAGTATCATTATCACTAAGTCTTAGTCTAATATTTATCGCGAGTAATTATTAGTCTAGATTCATCATTAATTTAAAGTCTACTGATCTATAGATGATAAGGGACAACTAGGTAGTATCATATCGGAGGTAGGGTCCATTTGTATAACGATCAAGGTTCAAGTAATTACTCTTTTTCCCATGGAATGAACTTTCTTTGTAAAAGGGTCCCTACGTACGTTGGGCATATATAGGTGTACACTTAGCGTACTAGGGGAAGTTGGTTGCGGGTGCACACCATGTACGCGGGGTGTACGTGGCTCAGGACTAAAACCCTAATTTTCGGACTTGTGACCTATTTAAACATCCTTAAGTCATTTGGACCTTATCCTAACCAGCCTCCATCACTCTCAAACGTCCCTAAAAGCCTAAAATCTTTTGCGTTTGCCTCTTAAGCTTGTGAGTGCCTCAAATACCTCAGTTTTGGTGTGTTAGCAAAGAGAAGGAAGTGCAAGCAAGCTTGAACGGGGGGAAAGCTTTTTGATCTTGCATTTGGAGCAGCTTAGGAAGCTTGTGGAGGTAAAAAGCTTTCTCCTTACTAATCCTTGTTGTTTATTGAGCTAGGGTTTTCTAAGAGTCCTCTTTTTAAGTTCATAAATCATCTCTTGGGAGTTTTGGCATCTCCAGAGGTTAGGAAGGATAGATCTGAGGTCCTTTAGCTTGATTACGTCATAAAAATGCAAACTTGATGGTTACTATGGCTCCATGCATGAGTTAAGACCCTTGGAAAGGTCTTAATGGGTTAAAATGAGTGGTTGGGAGCATTTATGGCATGCAAAGGCATAAACTGTTGGATTAGTGTCTAAGGCTGTAACTATATTTGGTAAGTACTTGACTCGGTTGTGCATGGTCCTTTTAGGTTGCCTTCACCATAGCAACTTGACAGGGTGATTTGTAAAGAGAAAAGAGATATTATTAATATATTATGAGAATATGTATTAAAGGAATAATAATATTATTTGATTGATATAAGTCATAAATTAATTGAGAATTAATTTGGTGACTTAAAGAGGTTAGTTGAATAAAGGGGCATAAACTGTCAAATGTATGATAGTTGTGTTTTTGGGCTATGAATCCTTATGGATATTAGGGGGGACGAATTTTAGGGTTAGGATATCTTAAATTCGTCCAAGCCTCATATCTAGAAGGATCTTTGGATTTCTTAGGGCCTAAGTTATTCAATTTGGGTTAAGGGTGTAACCCTAGTAGCACATAGTATAAATAGACCCCATGGGTGAGGGAAATCGGACACTCTTGAAGAAAGAAACCCTAGAGCCGATTTCCTCACCTCCTCTCTCTCAAGATCATCCTCTTGCTAGTTGGTGTTTGTAAGCCATTAGAGGAGTGACAATTGTGACTCTAAGCTCCAAGAACAAGAAGTTTCAAGCAATCAACTTAAGGTATTCTTCTAGATCTGATTTCATATGTTATGATTCAATTGTTTACACTAGATCTAGAATTGTAAGCCTTGGATACATTGCATGTTCAATTAGAGAAACCTAGATCCAAGCATTAGGTTTTGCATGTGCACATAGGAAAGTTCTTATGGCTCAAACCCATCATAAACTTGCCAACTTTATGCCTTAGGACTCTTTAATCGAACTAGATCTGATATTGGAACGTAAAGTATTCATATATTAAGCACTTAATGAAGGATGTGATTTATCCTTTTTGTATGCTAGGTGTACCAACCTGCATTTTGCGCGTAAAACCAAGGAGCCCAATACGCTTAGCGTACTTCTGTTGTACGTCGGGCGTATGCTCAGCTGTGGGAGTTGGGCTCCGTGGACTTTTTGGGCCAATTAGACTTCACTTAGCTTTGGGCCTAGACCGTTAGGAGATATTGGGCCTTAAGAATTGTTTTGGGCTATTGATGCCATGTTTGGGCCTTATTGGTCCATACGACCTATTATAGGTTTAGACTTTAATCCTAGACCCATTAATGAAGGAAAGACTTTTGGGCCCTCATGGAGGAGTTTGGACTTAGGATTGTGGGCCTTTTGGCTAGGTTGTGTTATTATTCTAATTAAGGTTATTTGTATAATTGTTCAGTGTGAGACTTTGGGTTAGTAGTCGAGCAGCTATTATTCAGCAGATTGAGGTGAGTCTTCTTACTACACTCATGGGTCGAAGGCACCAAGGTCAACCCAATAATTGATATAAGGTTTTTAGCAATTTAGTATGCAATGGTTTTAATAATTGGTTTGTGTGTTGACTTATGTGAAGACCATGGGGGGAGCCCATGTCACTTGACAAGACCATGGGGGAGCTCATGGCCCTTGGATACAAGACCATGGGGGTAGCCCATGACATTCCAAATGAAGACCATGGAGAGAGTCCATGGAAAACTTGTATGTATATGCATGGTATTATGTGGTTATGTGTTTTGGGAAAATCTCACTACGTGTGTTTACAGTTTTGTTGGGTGTTTCAGGTACTTTTGGCTATAAGGGCAAGGGTCCGACTTGATGGTGCAGCGTGCACTCTCCAGTATTTCCGCACTAGTTGTTTTGGATACTCTGATCTTTCGAATAATATGTTATGTAATGGAATTTTGGATAACAAATATGAATGTGATTTCTAATTATTAAATGAAATTTTTTACCTAAGTTTTTGGGCTGTTACAAGTTGGAATTAGAGCCTTGGTTTGAGGGATTCAGGTACACTCTCGGGTGTGTCAGATTTCAAACCGAGGAAATGGTAAACCTTTTTCAAAAGAAACCAAAAGTTAAATTTTTTTTCTTGAAAACGGTGTTCTTAAGTAAAAGGGGGTAGTGCAATGTGTGTAATCGGCCGAGCTCAAGTAAGTGTTCCTAATGTATTAGCCATGCTAAAGTTATATTTGGAAATTGATGCTGAATTGATTATTTGCTAAGTGCATGCTTTCAAGGTTGTATATGTCTAGGATTGCATAGCCCTAAAATGATGGATTATGCCTTATTCTTGTTCCTTGTTTGGTTGTGGTTTAGGGTAGAAGCTTTATTTGACAGTCTATATGATTCTATTTGTGTATAAATTGCATGTGTCATGGTAACACCCATGGATGACATACAGGTCATTGGTTAACATGGTAGTTGCTTATAGTGTCATGGTATACCCATGGATGACATATAGGTCATTGGTCAATATGGTAGTTGCTTATAGTGTCATGGTAACACCCATGGATGTCATACAGGTCAGTGGTCAACATGGTAGTTTCTTATAGTGTCATGGTATACCCATGGATGACATATGGGTCATTGGTCAACATAGTAGTTGCTTATAGTGTCATGGTATACCCATGGATGGCATATGGGTCATTGGTCAATATGGTAGTTTCTTATAGTGTCATGGTAACACCCATGGATGACATTTGGGTCATTGGTTAACATGACGCAATAAGCAACTACTATGTTGACCATTGACATGTATATCACCCATGGATGACATACATGTCATTGGTCAACATGGTAGTTGCTTATAGTGTCATGATATACCTATGGATGACATATGGGTCATTGGTCAACATGGTAGTTGCTTATAGTGTCATGGTATACCCATGGATAATATATGGGTCATTGGTCAATATGGTAGTTGCTTATAGTGTCATGGTAACACCCATGGATGATATTTGGGTCATTGGTCAATGTGGTAGTTGCTTATAGTGTCATGGTATACCCATGGATGACATATGGGTCATTGGTCAACATGGTAGTTGCTTATAGTGTCATGGTATACCCATGGATAACATATGGGTCATTATTCAACATGGTAGTTGCTTATAGTGTCATGGTATACCCATGGATGACATATGGGTCATTGGTCAACATGGTAGTTGCTTATAGTGTGATGGTAACACCCATGGATGACATACGGGTCATTGGTCAATATAGTTGTTGCTTATAGTGTCATGGTATACCCATGGATGAAATATGGGTCATTGGTCAATGTGGTATTTTCTTATACTGTAATGGTAACACCCATGGATGACATACGGGTCATTGGTCAACATGGTAGTTGTTTATAGTGTCATGGTGGCCATTGGTCAACATGGTAGTTGTTTATAGTGTCATGGTATATCCATAGATGACATATGGGTCATTGGTCAACATGGTAGTTGCTTATAGTCTCATGGTATTACCCATGGATGACATATGGGTCATTTGTAAACATGGTAGTTACTTATAATGTCATGGTAACACCCATGGATGACATATGGGTCATTGGTCAATATGATAGTTGCTTATAGTGTCATGGTATACCTATGGATGACATATGGATCATTGGTCAATGTGGTATTTGCTTATAGTGTCATAGTAACACCCATGGATGACATACATGTCATTGGCCAACATTGTAGTTGCTTATAGTGTCATGTTATACCCATGGATGACATACGGGTCATTGGTCAACGTGGTAGTTGCTTATAGTGTCATGGTAACACCCATGGATGACATACGGGTCATTGGTCAACATGGTAGTTGCTTATAGTGTCATGGTATACCCATGGATGATGTACGGGTCATTGGTCAACATGGTAGTTGTTTATAGTGTCATGGTAACACCCATGGATGACATATGGGTCATTGGTCAATATGATAGTTGCTTATAGTGTCATGGTATACCTATGGATGACATATGGATCATTGGTCAATGTGGTATTTGCTTATAGTGTCGTGGTAACACCCATGGATGACATTTGGGTCATTGGTCCATGTGGTAGTTCCTTATAGTGTCATGGTAATACTCATGGATGACATATGGGCTTCCACATTAATGAACATAATATTAAAGTTATTCAATTTTAGGAAACAGAAGTTACTTTAGTTCAGCTGGAAGACGCATCTTTCATCTTTCCCGAAGTCGTAGGTTCGAATCCTACTTCCTTCAATCTTTTTATCTAACTTCGTCTTTTTCATTTAAATTTTCAAAGTTCCACTTTGACCCATAAAAGGTTATAATGTTTGAATAATTTGTTTTTACACAAAATCCCTTTGGTATTGACAAAAATACCCTAACCATTTACATATTAACCTTTGTACGTATAAGGGCAATTAGGTCAATTGATACTCTAAACACTTAGGCGCCATAATTTTGAGTCAAAGTCATCTCGTCGTTTCGGTTTATCGGCGATAGATCAACTACAATCCATTCCCAAACATCAAACATCTAGCAAGTTGATCAATAAACCCTAAAAATCCTTGTTCTTACATAATTTAGATTACACTCAATGTAGTTCAACATCATTGCAACGAGTTCTTCACCAGAAAGAATGCGAACAAGACAACAAGGAACAACGATTACTGTTTTTCCATCGCAAATGATCGAAAAAATAGTAACTATGGTTGGGGTAAAATCACCAATCGATGCTTTTAAGTGCCAGTTAATGTAAGTATGGTGTACAATACGTCTATTATATTTGTATACGTAGTTAATTTTGTGTTTAATAGATGAATTTTTTTCATTTGTAAATTATAGTTGCAATGTATTTAGAGATTCTGCAACATCAAAAGCAATATATCAAACCATGAACACAAATCGATTAAGGCTTCGTCAATTTAGTGTTGATATGGATGAAGTCATCCACAGATGCAGAAATTTGAACAACCCACACATACTCTTCAACGATGGAATGATACTCTTTTTTATGCGTCCTAATAATTACACATGCAATTTGGTTTCTATATTTGTATTTGTTTATATTAAAATTGTATGATTACTTAATGTATTTCAGGCGAAGTATTTTTTGTTAGGAGAGGATGAAGCAGAGAAACAGTTGCTTCAAGATGCAGCCGAAAAGGGACAGTTGGATGTGATATTCTTTCTGGGATTGTTGTTGATGACCGAAGGCAGTGAAAGGAAGCAAGAAGCTCCGATCATGATGAATAATGCTTACATTAATACAAGAAGAAGTTGGAATCTGAAACAAACATGTTACAAGGTTCGAAGCCATTTGGTTAGGGGAAGGAGATCAAAGTAGATACAATTCCATGGGTTGCATAAAAGTTGTGCAAAGCATCGTTTTGTGATCAGATATGGAAAAGATTTTATGCATGAATACAACTGGTTGTTTAATTATGATATTTGTTTGTGGGATGCATGTTTGGTTGAGTTAACTAAATTGTTTGACATTAGTTTAGAGTAGTTATATGATGGTTGTTTGATTCACACAATTAGTGATGCATATTATATATGTATTTTGGTTTAATGTGAATATATACATGTAATTTGGTGAAATGTTAATATATATATTTGTAATTTGGTTTAATATCAATACATAAATGTATTCTATTTTGGATTTGGTAATTTGGTTTAATATCAATGCATGAATATATACTTGTAATTTGGTGAAATGTTAATATAAATGTATTCTATTATGAATTATGATATATATATATATATCTTATTTTAGTCTTTTTCATTTCAATAGAAAGTTCCACTATGACCCATAAAAGGTTATAATTTTTGAATAATGTGTTTTGACACAACTACCCTAAGTAATCACATATTTGAAATGATTTCAAGGGCACTTCGGTCTTTTTGCACTCTATATCGTTAAGGCGCCATCATGTTTCTGATGTCATGTTGGCGTTTCAGTTTTTCAACCATTCAGAACGCCTCAACTTTTCCGGACAATAAAACTGCAAACGAACACTTAAACCCCCAAATCGTCGAAGGGTAATCGTTCTTAAAATTGATTTTCTCCGATAATAGCGACTCCTGTATTTAGTCCTCATGATTAGATCATCATAAAGTAAGTTTTTTTTCATACCCTGTTACACTGTTTTTCACAGTTACGCCTAATTAAATAAATGAAATCAGCTACTCTAATGTGTATTTTGTAAATAGAATGTCGAATTCAATAAGTTGCCATTCATTAGATGATCTTCCAATAGAGACTTTGAGTCGGATTATTGTAATATTAGGGCCAGAATCTGCGAAAGACATCATCTCTACAAGACTTTGTTAATTCTCAATAAACATCAACTAATGAATGCATATTTGATGAAATACAACTTTATTTATTAGTTATTACTGTGTATTTAAATTTTTGAAGTTCAAATAAGATGTATGAAGCGGGGGGGGGGGGGGGTGATCCACAAGTGTTCAGAACAACATCCCTTCACATGATTGAAGGAATGGGTCCCAAATATCTGAATGCTGATTTATTTATACGCACATGTGCATTGCATAATAACATTGAAGCCATGTTTAGACAAGGAATGGTATGTGTAATTTTAGTAATTATATGTAATCTATTCCATTTATTAATATTTAGTGTTATTAATTGTGACAACCCGAAATTCTATTATGTACAAACAATATCACTTCAATAGAAGTCAGAACAGTTCTAGTAAGTTTTCAGACTTTTTAGTATAAGTTTGAGTAATTTAGGATTTACACTTAAAGAGATATCAGGAGAGAGGATGCACTAGGGTTTTGTGCAACTCTGTTATTTCAGAACTCTATGATATTAGAGTTCATTTCTTGAATAAAAATATTTTCTGCCAAAAATCCCAGGACTATATATATGATTCTTAACCAAATTATTTCATTAGTTACATTTCCAACTAGAGAAAAGCCATTTTCTCTCTCACAGATCTTCGGGTTTTCATCCCAAATCGTGAGTACCTCTCTCTAGTTGTATTATATAGCTAGTAATGTGCTTAATAACACCGATTTCATAGCAAAACAACTAGATTCGAGAGTTTACCGCCCAAGAACACCTTGGGATGTAAACTCTTAAAATGATGCCTAGTCCTTCCCCCGTGATATGTAACTACCTTAGGCTTGTATGCTAGTGTTTATAAGACTAGAAATCACCCATGAACACCAAGAGTAAGGTGTTCACGGCCCAAGAAGTTCTTGGACCATGAACTCCAAACTCAAGGGCCAAAGAGTGATTTAACCACTCCTAAAGCCTTGGACAAATACCTAGGTTTACTCCTAGTTAAATCAAGCACCTTAAAACATCAAAGACCCATCCCAAAGAGAGATGACGGCCATAATCTCTTATGTAAATGGTATTTGGGCCGTGAACATCAAAAGGGGGTACCAAAGTGTGCCTAAGGCCTTCATTAGCCTTAGATAATTGTCTAAAACCTATCCTAGATGAGTATGGGACTTGAAAACATAAAAACACCCCTTTCCATATGAGTTTACGGCAACAAACTCAAAAGGAAATGGCCTTGGGGCCGTAAACTCCTCACATGAGTGTATTAGTGCCCTAAACCCTTCCAAGAATTAATCCACCAAGTTGGAATGCTTCTAGGGATCATTTAGAACTTCAAAACACCAAATGACATTAAGCTTAGGAGTTCACGGCCGTAAACTCAAGGGTTTACGACCGTACACTCCTTGTGTGGGGTTTATTGGAGAGTAAACTCTTATATGGGGTCCTTAGGAACCCTAAACTCACTAGCCGGGTCCTACAACAATTTGGATGAAGTCCTTAAGGCTAATAACACTTATGTAAAGTGTTTAGCATGTTTTAGGAGGTCTAAACAATTTCAATTAGTAGTTTAAATCTAATTAGGTGCACATATGTGTGATTATATGTTAACTAGGATCATAGCGTGTGTTCAAGACTTCACTTGACACCTAGCAATCCTACATCTTCAGTACATCCGTACCACTCACTACAGGTGAGTTCATACCCCTTAATCAATGGTTTAAATGTTTTTAAATGCTTTAGGGGGGGGGGGGGGGGGGAATACGAGTCAAATTCTTATAGTTATTACATCAATCACATGTGATTAATAACTACAAAACCAGTGATTTCCTGATTGTTCAAATTGTTTATCAAACTATTTTGCTTCAAACTGTTTTACAAGTTCTTATACTTATTAAATACATTTGCTTAAACTACTGTTTTACTTATTATCAATTGCATGCCTATGTATGTATAGTTATATAAGAAATGTTTAAAGGACTTAGGAAGGCTATCCACCCTATTTCCTTTTTGCGCTTGAGATGTGGTATGGTGGGATATCGGGTACCCGTACGAAGGTCGTTTAAATGTTAGTTATATATCATGTGTACATATATAGTCATAAAAGGCCCTTGTTCATTCGATACTCTTGGGTAGCAAGGGTATACTTCCATGTTCATACGTACCAGTACATCACTAGTAAGTTACCATAGGGGTAGCACAGGAGGATACTGTTATTATTACTAGAACAATGAAACATACAATGAGTCAGTTCATTCATGAGTCAATACTTGCTAAATAGAGAGAGAACACTCATTACAGCTAGCACACACAGAACATTACAGTACATTACCATACTATTATATAGATATGTTTACATGATTACGCTTACATGAGTACGTTTACATAGATACGTTTACATGAGTGCGTTTACATATACGATAATAGGACATACATCATTAGGTGCTATAGCATAGAACAAGTTCAGGATCTAACTATACCGATGAATCACAACGCATTGTGATAGTTATATCGAGTATGCATGATCATAGTAATGTGGATGTTCACGGCGTGCAAATATGCAGGAGTTTTGTAAAGGTCCCAAAATCCCTTTGACGGAGGGGGGGGGGGGCATCTAGCCTGGGATCTAGCCATCACATTAGGCCTTATCCCTCAAATAAGGCAATAGGAGTACAGAGGTAGTCACTTATTACAAATACTACAGTACTTATAAGAATTACCCTAGACTTAAGGTAATTAGTACGGTTGTAGTACGACACTACACCATAGTACTATCTCATTTTTCCCATTAACATTCACTTTGTGAATATTCACACGATGCACGGTAATGTAGAATCTATATTTTTGGTTAATGATAGTCCGAATTGGGGAAAACACACACTCTATCAAGAGACATACACACAGACACTAGATGCCTCGGTAGAAGGCTACAGTTAGTAGGAAACATAGGGTTTTCTAGGAGAGTTCAAACATTTTACAAAACATTGTACAAAACATCTTACATAAACATTTTACAAACGTTTTCATACAAACTCAGACATTAATATACTTATGATCTCACCAACATTAAGCTGATACTCGCTTTCAAAATAACTTGTATTCTCAGGTCACCACTAGACAGGTACAGGTGCCAGGCTTTTGAGAAGATGGAGTTCGTTCAAGACTCATCTTTTATTTTGATATGTATATTTTTGGTGTCTATAACTTTGACAAAACACACATGTATGAAATTATATTAATAATGCAATGGATGATGTTGTTGCTTGTTTACTATTATTCATTGTTTGTGATACTGTACATGACGTCCTCCGCCCCAGAATGTTTCCGCCATTCATGGTTTTGGGGTGTGACATTGAAGTTAATGATATTATTATTCCGTCAACAAGATGAGTGCTTTTGTAATGACAATTTTGATGTAGGAATGACTTTGTTGAGACAAGCAGCAGATGAACACATTTTGAGGCAATTTATTTGCTTGGAATTATCTACATTTCAAGAGGTCCTCCTCAATGTGATCAAGGTATGTATGGTATATATGTACATTAACAGGGTGTAGACTGTTCTGAATGAAAAGTCACGATTGTCATGTTTTTATGCAAAGATTGATGTCAACTGCATTTTGTGAGATATTGCCAAAACATGTATGGGAAGCATTAACAGAGTTGAGTATTTTCTTCAAAACATGAACACCAACATCAATCACAACAAAATACATGGAAATGATTCAAATCGAGATCCCAATAATTCTATGTAAATTAGAGACCATCTTTTTCCCTAGTATTTTTAACTCCATGGAACATTTACCAGTATATTTTCCATACGAAGCGAAGATAGCCGGTCCCGTCCAATATCGGTGGATGTATCCATTTGAAAGGTTTGTATGTTACATCATAATGTATGTTGCTATTTTTGTAAGCTAATTTAAATATTCTTCACTATAGATATCTAAATCAGTTGAAAAAAGATGTGAAAAATAAAACTCGAGTGGAAGGGTCCGTTGTTAACGCATAATTGCTTCGTGAAGCATCAATATATTGCTCTCATTATTTCGAGACTGGAGTCCCCACACGTAATAGAAAGTTGCCTCGAAATGATGACAGATGAGGAGATGAGCAACCAGATGCTAACAACGAAATTTTAGATATATTTTCATATCCTGGTCATCATTATGGAAGATTCAGGGATAAAATGTTGTTTGATGAGGAAGTGCATGCTGCCCAAACTTACATACTCCTTAACGAAGATAAGATCAAACATTACATTAGGTAAGTAACATATGCTTCACTTTTAATTATAATAATAATTTGTTGTGTAATTTCTCTGAATAACATTTACATGCATGATTTTGTCTATTACATCATAGTAACTTTAAAAATGTTATTTAAATGGTAATATAGAATATTTGAAGAAGATTTGAATGAACTTATTGGGGATATGGATGAATAGGAGCTTGCAGCTGAAGTTGAGAAGTACTTTGCAGTATGGTTTCAAAACTATGTGGGTGTTATTTTTGTATTTTTTTTATGGTTATAATTAACTCTAATTAAGTGTTTTACCATTTTTTTTTATATATGACCTTTCCAAAATGTAATTCAAATAAGTGAAATTATATAGTGTATAATTTGTCAATGGTTACATGTTTCACATACAAGCCCATGGTCTGAACAAATCAACAATCAATAACGGATTGTGTGTTAGTAGCCAAGGAGGTGATTATTACAGTAAGGTAGAGGAAATTTTAGAAGTCGAGTACCCTGGTTACCTAATTAAAACCACAGTTTTGTTTAAATGTCATTGGTACGATCGAACACCTAACATAGGAGTTAAGCTTCACAAACAATATAACTTGGTCGAGACTCGAGATAAACGTCAAAAGAAAATACAACAAGTTCGAGCCATTTGTTTTAGCCATGCAAGCCACTCAGGTGTGTTACAATTCTTACCCAAGTTCGAAAAAAAACAACTCAGACTAGTGGGATGTATTTAAAGTTAAACCTTGTGGTTGGACTGATGAATATCATCCTCAGAAAGACGTTGTTTTCCAAGAAGATGGAATTGAATCAAATGAAATCATTATGCCAAGTACAATTGATACAGACAATTATGATGATCATGACATGTCAAGCAGCGGTTCAGATATTGAAAATAACATTGATGAAGAAGGTAAAATTTATGAGGACGGCAATGATGGTATTCCTGACAGTGATGGTAGTTATGAGTATAGTACATCGAGCAATGAAGAAGAAGAGGAGGAAGAAGATATTGACTAGATGTTTTTGTTTCTTTAGAAAAGGATGGTTACATTGTATAATTTTTTGTTTTTGCATGAAAATTGGCAAATGTGATGTTATGTATTAGTGCGCTTCATGAGAATTAAATAAAATAAAATTTTATCATTTTTTGGTACATTGAAAGCATTTACTAAAAGGGGATATGTGTTTTTGAGATATTTGTATGTGTAATATTTTCATTAAATATCCAATTAAGTAATTGTTTATGTTATAATCCCATTTTTTACATTGAAATGCTAGAAAATTATTCAAGATAACATAAACATATATAATAGCAAATGTTTGTTCTTTCCTAGTATTAAATACATATAAAATACAATAAAACAAACAAAATATATTACCAATTCAAAAACATATCATTCAAACCATATCTTACCAATTCCATTGATCATAATAATAATTCGTCCATAGAATAAGAAAATTAAATAAACATACAACATCCCAACAAAGAAACAAACCAAACACACAATCATGAACTTGATGATTCCTCGAGTTTTATTGCCGGTACAAATTTCCATAGCTAAATATCTATGAAATTAAACTACTCCTTATCAACGTTGCTATGGAATATAATTTCATAACAAATGCCGTCACAAATTAGCTAGGTTTTTTGTTCCATAGCAAAACAACTAAACAAGCAAACAAAATCAAATTTCATAGCAGAATTCCCTAGCAAATACCTACGAATAGTACTGCCATAGCAAAGCAACTATGGAATTGGTTTCCATCAAAAAGTTTGTTGCATAGTAACCACAATAATTAATTCCAAAGTAGCAGTACAATGGAAAGTGATTTCGTAACAAATTTCATTGGAAAATTGCTACGAATTGTTTTCCTTAGAAATATCGGTAGCATAATACTAACAGATATGGAGTCGGTAGCATTTTCCCTAGCAAGTCCCATTCTCGCTATCGGAAATAAAATCCATAGAAAATGTGGTAGCAACCTTGCTATGGAACGACATTCCATAGCACGATCCATTGCAGATTAACAACGAAAATACGTTCCATAACGACCTTCCCTAGCAAAATCGCGTTTTTCTTGTAGTGAATCCAAGCATGTGTCAACACCAGTTGATCCCTCGGTTCCACTTATGGCTTGTCGCAATCTATTTCCTAACTCAAAACTCTTCGGTCAAACAGTTGGGACTCTTTAATATGCGATAATTACAAGAATCGACATTACTTATGCAGTCAGTCGGGTCTGCCAGTTCATGCATGCTCCAACTACCTTACATTGGCAAGATGTTAAGCGTATTCTTAAGTATCTAAATGGTACCTTACACCATTATCTTCATTTTAAACTACACACTACCATATCTCTCTTAGCCTACTCAGATTCAGGTTGGATGTCCGACAAAGACGATAACAGATCTCAATATGACTTTGCCAATTTTCATGTCCATAATCTAATTAGTTGTACATCATGTAAACAAAAAGTTGTAGCTCGTTCCAGTATAGAGGCTGAATACAACGTCCTTGAATACACCACTATTGAGTTATTATGGATCCAACATCTTCTTCGTGATCTCCATGTTCACCTTCCAAAGCCACCCATACTACTTTGTGATAATGTAGGAGCAACTTTCATGTGCAAAAATCAGGTTATTAGTACACAATCCAAACATATTGCACTTGATTTTTACTTTCTCATAGAACAAGTTGATGTCGGTGCTCTTCAAATCTATCAAGTCTCCTGTATGGATCAATTGGCTGACATTTTCACTAAACCAATGGAAAAAGATCAAGCTTCTCAGCTACAGTACAAGCTTCAAGTTCAACCTCAACTTGAGCTTGTAGGGCGGGGGGGGGGGGGGGGGGGGGGGTAATAACGACTATAAAATGACTCGACAGTTTAATGTGAATTAGTCTTTGTAACTTAGTCAAATAGTTCTAGTCTTTAGGTTATGTTACTCATGTGTTAATAGTTCCTGATTACATGGAGTTAAGGTTAAGATGCAACTATATTCTATTTTGTATATGAACACATGTGAACAAATTGAATAATACACAGAACTTCAATCCACGTTCTTGATTTACGAAAATAGTGCATGTGTTAGGCTAAATTCAAAGGTGTTGCTTTGTTTAGGGATTTTGCTTCCATTTTTACTCGAAGTGTTTGTACTTTCCGACGAGTGAATATGTCACCATTAGTTTTAGATCTCTAGGAAACCTTGATTCATGTGAGAATTTAAACTTTGATTCATGAGAATTATGATCCTCATCATATCCATTCGTCTACTTCATCCTAAAACCCAAAATTATCTCCGGTGAAAAAAAAAACAAATGTTTCTCAGGTGTGCATCTTTGTCTCTGTCTACAAACTACGTTCACAAAAAATGAATCATATCAAGTGTGCATATTTGGCTCTGTCCACAACCTATACCCACAAAAAACCCAGTTCATTTTTTAAATGTCTGGATTGTATCTTTTAGATGATGGGTGGTTTGGATTTTTTGGAAATGATAAATGGAAAGTCAAATAAGAAACAATACTACAATAGAAGGTAGGAAGAGGAACACTGGGAGAAGTTTACTTGTAGGTTGTAGGCTTCATCGAGAAATCGGAAGAGGAAGAGTTAGAGGGATGAGGGTTATCAGAGGAAAGGGAGCTATAGATAAAGGTTAGTTAGGGGAAGATGAATGAAAGAGATCAACCGGAAACGGAGAAGTCTCCCTGTAGATTGAGCCGCCGACGATGGAGATGGGAAGGGCTTAAAGCTTTGCAGCTCACAAAGAAGAAAGAGAGGATGAAAGCCAGTGTAAGAGAATGGGTGTACAGTGGTGGGTGTTTAAAGGACGAAATATAAAGTTTTGGTAGGGATGACGTGAAATATCTTTCTCTCCAAAAGTAGATATTAAATGACACGTACTCAAAGCAATCAATAAACATTTTAAAATCGGGAAAAATGGTTTAATTGATAGGTAAAATATGAGTTTAATGGTCTACTATCCAAAAAATAAATAAATAAAATTTTAGTGACCAAATGGAGAAAATACATTAACTTTAATGTGCTACAATGATATTTTCTCTTTGTATAATATGGTGTTTGGCATTTTATATCGCCCTCAAACACTACTCCCTTTTCTTTAATTTCTAAAATTTCGTTGATGGACCTCCGCTCTTTTATCAAAGCAGAAACGCTCGAAAAAAATTGGATAGGGAGAAGTTTCCTGATAGGTTGACATGCCTAAAAGGCTAAAACCCAACTGCATTCATCAGCTTTCACATAATTTATCTTTCTCTTACGTCGCTTCGAGTTCCAACCCTGGTAAAGAAGCTTAAGTAATTCGAACTCCCATTTTTTTATTTTATATTTCCCAGTCATTTGCAATAGTTTTTCCAGCTATATGTTTTGTATGAACTTTTGCTAACAAAATTGAATCCATAAACAATTATGTGATAGTTGTTCTTATTTTGAAAGAAAAACCCTAATCATACTCATTGTCTTTGCTAGATCTTTCAATTAGATTGTTTTTTTTTTTAAATATATGTGAAACCCAAGATTGTCTCTCCAAAAGAGCCATTATGAAGAAAATGGAGACTCTAACATATATAGTTACTTATAAGACCGTGTCGCACTGCTGTGAGATACACTAACAGTTTAATCAGTTTCTTGTTTTTGGTCTCCAAAACATTTTTATTTTGTACTTATATTTCATTTCGGAAGAAGATTTGATTTCACTATAAGTTTCTGATTATAAACTTTAAAGTTGAAGATTTGTTTAATGTTATGTTTTTCTACCAAAAACTTAGGTTTGTATTCGTTTGGCTTTATATCAAGCTTTGACTTTTTAGTTAAATATATTAGTGTCGCCTATTTTAAACAAATATTTTTGTTGGTTTAAGAATTAATATATAAGATTATAATTTTCTCCCAAAAACTTGGTTTACATTCTATCGCTTTCGTCCTGCTTCAAATATTTCTAGATTTATACTATATTAGAACTTTCTTCTATTTTAATTTAAAAATAACACAATTTAAGAGTGGATGGACAATATTGCCCCTGAAAACTATGCATTGTACAGTGTATGTATTTCACTATTTCTTGTTATCGTGTCTTTTTCGGTTTTGAAAATTTAGGAAGGCTGCAATGCATCATGGACCCTGGTATTTTCAATTATTGACGGCCCACTGCTTTTAGATAATTGATTACTTGGATAATAATATTTTATATTTATGATGACATTGTCAAATAGTAAATGTTGAAAAAAACAATAGCCGATATATAATGACATGTTATTTTATGATTTACAATTTTCTTTATCTTTTAATAGGTTAATTAGCTAAAAAAATATTAGAAAATATATGTTAAACTTCTTAAAATTTGGATGTACTAAGCATTCACAAGTTTTAGAATATTTTTGTTCACCTGATATATTTTTCCAACAGATTTTATATGCATATAAAATAGAAAAACTAAATATCCTCTTATCCATATGAAATAATAAGAAAAATGTCTTAAATTGTTATTAATTTTTTCAAAATGTAAGGTATGTCATCATTTCATATAGATAGAAACAAAATATAAAAAGATATTTAATTTTTCCATTTTATATATATATATATATATATATATATATATATATATATATATATATATATATATATATATATATATATATATATATATATATATATATATATATATATATATTCTCTAAGTAATTTTAAATGACCAGACAAGATAAATATTGACCGAAAGAACAAAAACCAATATATTATTAGTGTTGACTAATTTCAAAAGTTCACTCCTATTGATTTAAATTGATTTAAGTGTTTTAATTTGGTAACTAACTAGTTCAACCACCTCATTTGCCGTCTTTTGTAATCTTAAAAAATTCATTGTAATAAACTTCTTTAATATCCAAATCTATCTGAAACTATGGTCAATGTCAACCTTAGAAATAAAATCATGAGTTTTATAACGGAGCTCAATTCATGTATCACTAATAGAGATCCCTAGATTATATAAAACTAATTTTCGCTTTAAGCTACTTTCATCTATATTTATTTATTTGGAATGGAAGAAGATTATATAACCTTTTTAGCAATTAAAATGTTAAATTAAACATTACAAAGAAAAGAAATGTTAAACTACACCATTTGAACAGTCCATGCCAAACCCATTTTCAGCATATCATCTGGATTTAATCGTAAATCGCGGATCACTAACAATATTTCAGAAAAGTGAAGATCCTACCATGAAACAACTTTGTTTCTACATCACAAAAGCGATATGTTAATGAAGAAAAAATATGCTCCAAATTTTCAGGAACAATATCACAAAAGGAACAAAGAAGGGAATCAACATCCATACCTCTTGTGAAGATTATAGTAGGAACTTAAGGATTCTAGTTCGTAAGCTCATCCGCAACCACCACTAAGTCACTATCAATGTATCGTCTAATTAGAGAAACAAAATAATTACATACTGATTCTAAAATCTAGATTCATCTATCTTTTCTATCAGATAATAAAGTAGAGTCAAGAATCATCTAACTCCTCCAATTGTTTTTTAGCCCCACTTTAGGGTCTTTATGCGAATGAAATATCCATTATCTATATTGATCTTTAACGGTAGAGAATCTTTTTATTTTTTAAAACATAAAAACATTAGGAAACCAATCTTTAAAAGTCATCACCATGTCACACATCTTCGTAGAAACAAGTATAAATAAACGTCATCCCCACCTTCATTTTACAAAAATCGTCAAGTGACACTTTATAAGAAATTGATTAAAAGAATGGATAAAGTTATCCCAAATACTTTTTAGCTGCAACTGTATAAAATTATTTATCCAAATCCACCATCAAACAACGGCATAATAACATGTTCCCAGGGAATATTATTAGTTCACATTAAAAATTAAAGACACCGTTTAGACTACTTTCACTAATGATGAAACCTTATTTGATCACCATTTTGACAAAAATGGGCAAAAAAAAGTAGAGATAAAATGTATATCTGGTTGCAACCAAATGGCTAGAACCATCAAAGATAAAGCATTGATCATTCTATGTTTCATGATATTATTAGTTCTTCTTTTTATTGTATAACTAAACACGATAAATTAATAATTTTATTTGTTAAACTTTTGAGAAAGAAAAGGATGAAATATACTAAAATTCATGATTTTTTCCTTTAATTTTATTAAAATATCTTTTACTAAAGGATTATTTTAGATTTAGTCTCCTAATAAACCAACAAAAATTGAAATGGTTAGGTTGTATATATAGACGAAAATGATATTATTTTTTAATATAAAATTGGGTTGGTTAAGGTAACAAATGAAGATAGTCTTATGAAGTAAGGCATTATTAAAACGAGATATGGTAAACATGTCGTGTCGTATCGAGTTAAAAGAGCTTGATCATAACCTTATCCGATTATTTTTCGTGTCGTGATCAACCCATATAATTTGTGTGGAGTTCGTTTTGGGAACATGTAGATAGAGTAGGAAATGAGAAGACATAAGAAAAAGTGGAAAACTAGAAGAGATTAGAGTTGGGGTGACAAAAAAAAAGGCAAAGTTTGACAGTAAATTTAATTGAAATGAGTACGATTTAGGGACATAAAGCGTTGAAGTTGCGATAATAAGGAAGCAACGTAACGGAGTGTGGAGTGTGGGAGTGGAAAGGAGAAACAAAAACACTGAAAATAAAGACTTGGCTTATATGGGTAAGCAATTTTAACATTATAAAATGGTTTAACTCAAAGTTTTTCTTATTTCTTTTATGTGTGGTTTCATTTTGGGATTGCCCAATTACATAGTGAATTAAAAAAAAAGTTTCATATAAATAAACGAATTAGTTTTTAGCTAGAAATTTTGACCCTAATTAAACACCACCTCTTTTGGTTTGATATTTAAAACACTTTTAGAAGTAAATAAACATTATTTGTAGAAAACGGTCTCAAAAGTCTTTAAAGTCTTAACAAATAGTTTTAGTTTTTCAAGAGGTTTAAGAGGAGGGTTAACAATTCAAATGTCATTACATAAGTAAGCTACCACTACATCACAATAGCCTTCAAAACATCATGAACCATCTATGCCTCGATCATACATGCACCTGAATGCATGTTAAAAGTAGTAGGTTAAGCATTAGGAATTCCTAGTGAATTATATCAGGACTTCATCACATATATAGTCAATGATTAACTCAATTATTGACCTATGATAAATTACCTAAAATCTTTTTTGAAAACCATTAAATCATCTTTCATTCTTTTAATAAAATCTTTTACTCTTTACTTTAAAACACTTTGAAATCTTTAACCACTACTACAAAAATACCCTTTAATGATACGCATCGTGTCATGAGACACACACATGACACGTAAATGTGTGTCAAGGAAGGTCCTGTCATAAAGGAAGATGACACACATTTGCGTGTCGTAAACTTACGACGTGCATTCACAACACACATTTACGACACACATTGTGTGTCAAGGAAGACCCTATCATAAAGGAAGGTGACACGCATATACGACTCGCATTATGTATCATTGAAGCCCTTGTCATAACGGAAGACGACACACATGTTTGCATGTCATAATTTTAAATGTTTAAAAAATATATAGTTTTATAGATTTACTATTATCTCAAATTAAATAACAGTTAATATTCCATCATACAAAATAACATATCATACATAAGAAAAGACAATTCATTTCATATTATATAAGTATTTCAAATACACATAATCTCTCAAATGCTAAATAAAGGTAATACATTGCATGTTTTACATACCATGTCAAAAAAAATCCTTAGCGTCATTGGTTTGCCACCAGGTGTACCAGGTAAAAATGTTGAACTTGGTGTTATGGGCGGATGTCCACCAAGTGGTATGTGTGGCAAGTAAGTGCTTAGAGCATTAGCTAGCCTTGTAAATAACTCCTTAATAAAAGTGGAAAAGTGACACATGGATAGACGCAAATAGCATGTTAGATGATATTAAAAAAAAAATGAGAAGGTGACGGAGAGGTAACAAAAACAAAAAGAAAAATCAACTTAAATTTTGATAAAGACAAGAATTTATATCAAGTTTAACATTTTTTTTGTAATTATTAAAACTATAAAACCCATGATAGTTACTAAGTATACATACCTTGTTGTCATTAACGGAGCTTCTTTGGGGCTAGGGGCTATACCCCCCCCCCCTGTTTTTTTTAAGAATTAGTCCTTTACTATTAAAAAATGTATATATTATGCCTAAAACTATAACATGACTTTGACCCCCCCTGTTTTCCAGTTTTTATACATATTATACTTTCGCCCCCCCCCCCCCCCCCCCCCCCCCCCCCCGAAATTAACATTCAAACTACATAGCTAACTGTTGTTAGAGTAACTATGTCATCACATCTTGAAAATCTTCATATGGTAGTACATGTGTCTGCATATGTAAAGAATCATATAAACATATAGGATGTACTCATTAAAAAAATGTTTTCTTATAATTCTTGAATATAAAGAGAGGAAACATGAATACGTAAAAAAAGATGATAATAAAAAATTAAGTGATCATACCAATTCCACCACCTTGGCTGCTGAACCCATTTTACCATCCTCATTAATCATGAAAAAAAGGAAAATCGATTTCAATCTTTAAGCCCAATTAACTCTCTTCTTGCTGTTGAAAAAAATTCAATTTGGTAAGCTTGTTTATACTAGCATTTTAAGAATTATATTTTATTTCAAGTTAATAAAAATAACCTATAATTAACATGGGTAGTTATCTCACCAACCATACTCCCTCCTAATAGTTGTGTTGTATCACATGTCACACCCCCGAACCAGGACAGCAGAAACGTCCGGGGCGGATGACGTCATTGTATAGTATCACAACCATTGAATATGAATGAAACATAGCAACCAAACAACATACATTGAGATAACACACTTACATTGTTTACATATTGTATTTGTTCATGAAATTACACAAAAGTGACATAAAGTATGAAATTCCAAAATACAGCGAATCTGGTTCTTAGGTACCTACTTACTGGTTCCATGAGAATACAAGTCATTTTAAAAATCGTCAACATTGAATGTTGTTGAGTTCATAAGCATATTTGTATGAAAAGATTTGTAACATCCTTGTTTGTAATACTTTGAATGACTCCAGAAAATCCGATATTTTCTATGAAAATGGTTTGTAAGTCTTGTTCCAAAGTTGTGAATATATGCATGCATGTCCTTTGTTTTCTTTTGTTTGTAAATGTAAAGCGTATGTTCCCAGAAAATCCAATATTTTCTTATAAGTAAATTGTAGTCTTAACCGTAATACCAGAAGTGTAAGTGACTATATACTGAAAAATGATATGCAGTTTTATATTTTGATAAAACCGGTGAGGTGTAGGCTTCTCGTAAACCAAGATAGTATTGTTAATTCTCTAAGTGAGTTCTTATAACAATGCTTGATATGATTGATATGCCTGAACGACGTTCTTTAGGTGTCAGAATTGGTATAATTTTGTCACCCTAGACTTGCCGGTCTAAATATAGTGAATAGTTGAGGTGTGGGGTTGTCAATCTCGTATAGATCTATACACAACAGTCTCGCTCTCCCTCCAGGAGACTTTGGTTATAAAGCAAGACTTAAGGTGTACACTAGGTAAGTACAGTGAAGATAGTGTCTCACTAGAGCCTTAACGAATTTACGCGAACTTTGACTCCCATTATTGAATCCTGAAAATAACAATACTAGTGTGAATTTATGACTGAAGTTTTATGACACGCATTTTACAGCTTTTATGACATACAGCTTATTATTCATGCTTTAAAAGCTTTATGATAGGAAGATTATGACACGCAAATTTGTCTGTTATAAATTTTGTTTTGTATACCATTTTGATTAAATTATTTATAGCACTTTTATAAATAATCGTTAATGGTTATGTCTATTTGTAATATATGTTGTGAAAATAGCATAATACCTTAGGTTTTAAGCCATCAAAATAGTGACAACATAGTTACGACTATTTTACTAATAATTTTTTTTAGCAAAATAATCAAGTTTTGTAATTTGTTTAACACACCATATCTAGTTTGAAAGTTTTGTAACACAAACTATATTATTTTGTTTTGACTCAAATAAATCACGAATTTTTCAAAACACATATAATAACCTTGAGATCTATTATATCCAAATATTTGCGTAAATTATAAGAGTTAAAAATGCTTATGTCCAAGGGTTAAACATGTTTGGGCACAAACCCATATTTTCGCCATTTTGAGTGTACAAACATGACCACAAAAACTTTTATAACACAAAGATGTCATCAACATTTACTTTATGTTTTTAACACATGTTAAGAACCTTTTTATTCAAGTACTTGTTCCATTTTTAACCCATAACCATGATGCATGCAAATAACCAAAGGGTAAACGAGACTTGACTTCTATTCTACCCCCGAAAAGTATGAGAAACGCGAAAAGATGGGGGATATGAAGCTCACCTTGATTTCTTGTGGTAGGAAGAAGAAGAAAGAAGTTGTTGTGCCTAGCTTTGTGTAGCTTGAAGACAACTCGAAAATGGATGATGTTCTAAGAATCATACGCACGAAAATGGTGTGTGACCATGAGTTTTAGCTTGAAGAGATGTAAGAATACTTGAGGTTTACAAGAACACTTACCAAGTTTATGAGTTTTTGAAGAAGATCCCTTGAAGATGGCACACCCACATGAATTTTTGAGAGAGGAATAGGAGGAAGTTCTTGAGAATGAAGTGAAAGATTTTTGTGGTGTGTGTTTGTGTGTGTGGGAAGGGTTGGCTGAACGTAATAAGGGGGAAAAAGGATGGGTTGACTTTGTTAATGTTTGATGTGAAGCTTGCTTGGAAGTATGATGGTCCATAGCTTAGTTATTTGTGGGATAAAATGAGGTGGCAAGTCATTTTTGGGTTTTCTTTTTCCTTTTTTTTTTGTTTTACACATGCCGTAGCCAAAAACCTATAGGGTTTTCGGCCTTCATGGCTTCTTAAATGGGTTTTCGGTTTTGGCTTGGCCCATTAAGGGGTTTTCGGTCCATTAAAGCCCAAAAGTAGAAGAGTGTTCATTTTGGGGGTATGCATGGGCTTTTTGGGTTTAATTTGGCCCAATAAGAAGGTTTTCGGCCCAATAAGGCCCACAGAAGAGTTCTTGGCCCAATAGGGTGTTGGGCCGAGAATTCTTGGACCAAGGCCCAAAATTAATTGGGCTTAGCTATTGGATCAAGTTTTGGGGCTTGCAAGAGGCTATTTCAACTTGGTTCACAATGTATGCTCGTATGTATTCCAATAACATTGTAGTTTGAATTTCACTAATTTGATGTTATAAAGTTACATAGAGGAAATTTTTGTACATGAAACACCATCTCAACCCTAAATTTGGTAGTTGTGACATCACATGTGATCGGGGCTCCAATATATTTCGCCCTTACATGGTGTAAAGAGATTACATAAATCTATATAATAATAATAAAATGTATTATTGTTAAATGGGTTTAAATAAAAGGGATACAAACTTACACTAGAATGACACTATTATAATTTTTACTAGTGACATGAAACCAAGTGCAAGGGTTTACAAGGGTCGTATCCCAACTTTGGAGTACATTATTCAGACCATCCAAATTAGTCCTCAAGCTATGTAAAGCATCACCTATAAACAAGATGGTATAATGGAAAATCAAACAGTAAGATGCCTAAATCTACCATGTTCAAAATGGGTCCAAGTGTTATAGATACAACACCTCGCATCAAACACGCCCACCAAACTATAACTTTTTGCTTAATATTGATCTTTTTGTTCATATTTTTTTGAATAAAATTGGACAACAATAAATTTACACACTTACTTTATGGTCACTTGTGATTTCAAAGTGACTTTATGCCATACATAGTGTGGCATTACAACCCCACAAAAGAATATTGTAACGATTCCACTTAATTTAAACACATGCAGAGATTTATATAATAAGTTAGTCTTGTGACCTGCCCATTTGAGATTTAACCAGTCAACACGATGGTGAAAATGTAAATATAGAATGCTTACTTCAGTTATATTGTATGATAGGTGTTATAAATTTGGGGTATAATGGCACTTGGAAATCTGAGAACCGTGAATATCACTTTCACGATCAGTTGAATGCCCTGAAATTTGAGACAACATTCATCAAAACTAGCATTCATATATAGGATTTTGAAATGTGTCAAAGATTAATCAATGAAAGCTTAAAACAAAAAATATAGATTTTTCATAAACTCCAAAGTAAGAATTTCAGCAAGGTAGCACGAAGCTTTATGCAAAGATATAATTTTTGGATTTGACTCCAGTTTAGGCGTACTCTTCCTTTCAGAAAGATTCCCTTCTATGAAAATCATGCAATGAAGATCATCAAGGGCAATTTAAGTATACGTGATAAATACATCTATAAACATTTACCAAAAGAAAGAATCAAGGACAATTTAAGTATATGTCGTGAATACATCTACAAACATTTACCAAAAGAAAGAATCAACCTGCACTAAGTAGTAAACTGATAAGTGACACAATTTTGAAAATTCTATCTTGTAAGAAAGGGAGAAATTACAAGGAAAAATCAAGCTTTATACAAACATATTCTGTTTTCTTATTTTCTTGAAATTACAAGGAAAAATCAAGAAAGTGATTTGACTCACCAGCGCATTTTCTACATCTCCAACTGCTAGATATATAGGTTGAGCTACATGGCAATAACTCATCAAACGAGAAACAAAAGGAATAATATCTCTGTGATTCACAACTCTCGAGTTGTCTTAACTTTCTACAATGCAAGAACAAAAGGGTAAAAATGATCAAAAACTTAACAACAAACATCTATTAATCACTAAAATGTAAAGGTGTAAATTATAGAACTGGTCCCTATACTTTTAGAAATTTACCTTGTTAAGCTCAAAATTGAATTTTTTTTTTAAACTTAGTGCCTATTTCAAGGTTTCCTATCGATTTTGGTCCCATATGAATTTCTGTTTTTGGTTCTTAATTGAAAATATCATCGATTCTAGTTCTAGGGACTAAAATCAATATCAAACCTTGAAATAAGGATAAAAAGTGTGGAAAAAATATTCATTTTTGGACTATAAGCAGTTACAGTTGGAAAGCACAAAGATTATTTTTTAATTTACTCAAAAAAGTAAACTTTTTCAGTTTTAGTAGTTATTTCAAAGTTCTGTTTGATTTTGGTCCTTAATTTAAGATTTCATATCGATTTTGGTCCTTAATTCAAGCTTCTAAGGACCAAAATCAATATAAAACCTTGATATAAGGATGAACACTATAAAAAGATTCAATTTGGAATATATATATATATATATATATATATATATATATATATATATATATATATATATATATATATACAGTAAGATTCAGAAAGCACATAGACCATTTTTCTACTTTACTCCAAAAAAATTTAAACTTTTTCAGTTCTGGTACTTATTTCAAATTTCCATATTGATTTTGGTCTTTATTTCAACGGTCCATGGACCAAAATCAATATAAAACCTTAAAAAAGGATGAAAATTGTAAAAAGATTCAATTTTGGACTAGATACAACAAGATTCAAGTTCTGTTTTGATTTTGGTCCTTAATTTTAGGTGTAATATCAATTTTGTTCCTTATTTAAAGATTCCAGAGACCAAAATTAATATGAAACCTCGAAAAGATGAATTAAACCAAAAAAAGTTTCAAATTTCGACTAAACACAGTAAAATAAGAAAGCACAGGGACCATTGTTGTAATTTACTCAAAAAATAAATAAGGAATTAAGGTGATAGTACTTACGAGCATGTTAACAGGCTTGATATTAGTATGAAGGACACCATAACTTCTAAGGTGTTTTAGAGCAATGAAGAGTTGTTTTACATATGCCCTTACACCGATTAGTTTAAGACCAATATTACGACCATCACTTCTTTAATACTTTGAACATTCATATGAAGAGACTCAAAAACTAAACAAAGATGATTCTGGTACTTGAAACTAGAAATAAACCAGACACATTAGTGCATGTCCTCCATGTCAGCACCTACTAACTTCTTCAGTGTCACCAGTTCTTCCAATCCAACTTTATACCTTAGTTCATAAAACCATAATGTCAACATACTCATTGATTGGTTAACCAAAGTCAAATTGCTTACATTTTATCATTATTGTGTATGATTTTTATTGCCACTTCTTATGGATCAATGGATCCAACTTTCAGATCTTTTTCACGAACAACTATTAAAAATATACCTTTACCATGTGCTACAAGAAATTCATGTCGGTTATCAAGTACTTCTCCAAAGCGATAACCTATATATGAAAGGGGTAAATGAGGAAATCAAATTACCTGGTAATCTTTCCAAGTGAAATAAGTAGCTACGGATCCCTTTCTCTCGCTCCTATTCGAAAGAATCCATCTTTGCACCAATGTCATCATTCTCTCTAACTTCAATTCTTCATGTGCAAATGGACCTATCAAGCAACCATTTCTCTCTCAAGCATTTCACTGAACACATGTAGTGAACTTCTCAAATCCCTCTTTTTCTAGAAGACTTATCAAATAACCATAACAAAACACATCCAAACCTATAGTTTTTTTTAACATCCTATTCAAAAAGTAAAGAAGAAATGTATAGAAACATGAAATCGGAGAGGTGGGAACAGATAAAAGAGTTGTATAGAGATATGGTTGGTATGTTTTAAAAAATGAGATATAGACCTACCCTGTCGCTTAATTGGTCATGATGTACTCAATTGCTTTATATTCTAGTTGATATTGTCGTGAAAACACATGAGCCTTCAATAATGGTAGAAATCTTTAGATTTTCCTGTTGTCGAGTCTAGCCCATGTACAAAATCAATCTGAGGTACAAAAGTTTCTCCAAAAAAAGAGTAATTGTAAGTTTGTAACTGCAATGAAGGGCATTCTTGAGGCTTTTCCCCAATGGGTGATTAAAAAAAAGAAACCAAGATCGATCACCAAGAGGTGGATGGAGAGGCTCCTCGATCTATTGTGGAGTTCTTGACTTGGATAAATATTTTCGGGGAAAGAGAGAGTCCACGGAAGGATTTGGGATTGATCCATCATGAGTGTCTTCAAAGACGGAGCTGAAGGAGAAGCAAATGTGCAAAAAAAAGCCTTAAACCTTCGCTTGCAACTTTTGGTGGTTTGGTGGTGTTTGTGAGGTTGTATGAGGTTTGATGTTGTCTATAGCTACCACCTACTTTGCCAGATGTTGCAAAGGGCACTCGTATAGTAATACCCTAAATTGCCAACTCTCTAAGAGTAAGAAAATGAGTGTGATTCTAATGGAACCCTAGCTTTCCATCAATTATTTCAAGGTTGAAGCAGAAAATAAGAAAGAGTTAGGCAAACAAGAGTAAAATGCTCTTCATTCTCTTCAGTGGACATGTTTGTAATTTTGTGTGGAATGAATTGTAAAAAAAATCCCTAGTTGCTTATCAAGAGGAATGGACGCGCATTAAAAAAATAAAATTATAGAATGGCATCCTTATACGACACATATTTTATGAAAAGCACCTTACGTGTTTTTTTCCTTCTGTGACATTAATTTTAGGGCATGCAAAAATGTGTGTCCTAATCCTTAATTTTTGGGAGAGCTGACATTATTTTTAGGGCACGTACTTTTGTGTATCATAAACTCGTGCGTGTCATGGTTCGCGTATCATTAAAGGGATATTTTCTAGTGGTGAACTTCCTTGTTGATTTCATTTCTCTTTTCTTTTAAATACATGTAAAATATTTAAAAAACTAAATGCAATCATAAATGAAAAGTATGCACTACAATATGCAACTACATCCAATTTTGTTCCATTCTTTTTCCAACTCACATGTTCTCTTTTCTCGATAGCAATGGAAACTATGAAGTAGCTAGTAAAAACCCCACTTCAACATGACTCCTATAATTTATATTTGGTCTCCTTATGGGTATGGTGTACTCATATACTTGAGTCATCTATTCTCACGTACACGTGAGGTATGTCTATAATACCACACATTATTTGTTCTCTTTATTTCTCATTTGTAGTGGACTTTGGAGGGACACATAAGTCTTTTTCCACTCTTAAATTAGTGCATATATATTCATGCTCAAACTCATTTTAAATCATAATAGCTCTTTACTCTTTATCAAACTCTTTTAAAACATTTTCATTAATTCACACATAGGTAAGCACATGTTGAAAGAAATAGCAAGTAGTTGAAACAATCATAAATAATTTCACATTATAAAAACTTCTTAATCTTGTTTTTATGGAACATGTATTTCGTAGTACTCACCTTAATAGATTCCAAGTTATTCTTCCTTTATAAGAGCTTCTATATCTCTTAAACGCCACATATTGTCATTACCAAAAAAAATTCATAAAATGAATTTGACTCCATATGTAAGTTCATTATCCCTTCTAGTTGCTTATATAAAATTTGGGAGTAATCGGATGTTAAATACAAGCTTAAAAGGACTTTTAATTCCTATAAAAGAAGACTCGAAATGACCCATGTCCGGTTTCACTATAGTGACACGATCCGTATCCATGATGCATGTCATCCATTTTGTGAAAATCTTCTCATTTAAGTTATATACATTGCACCCTTGACCTCCAATGACTACCAAACTTCACCAAAAAAAATTAGTCAAAATAAGGGTTATTAACTTTATATAAATTGAATTAAGTCTTATCCTCTTTATGATCATTAAGACATTTAGAGATCACATTAGCTTTAGCAATGATTATATGAACATCACAACACCAATAAAAGTCTGAATGGCTCCTAATGACCAATTCATCAACAATGATTCATCTAAGATTTTATTCCATCCATAATTCCCACATCAATTGTAACGCTCGGATCTTGAGGTACTTTATTCGTAATTAAATTATCATTTTGAAGATTCCCACGACGTGGTGGAGACACCACCACGACGTGGCGAGGCGAGAATGGTTCACGTGTTTTATTTAAGCCACCACGGTGTGGCAATATTGGCCACGATGTGGAGGACGGTTGACGTGAAAACCTTATTTTTCCGGGCTTGCTCCTTATTTAAAAAAATGAGGAGGATAGGGTTTGCTCATCCTCAGCCTCCATCAACCCCCTCAAGCCCTAAAGAAAACCCTAATCACTTTCCTCCATTATTGAGCTAGCTTTGGTGTTCCTTGAAGCTAAAGAAGGAAGAAGGAGGAAGAAATAAGCAAATATCAAGCAAAAAAGTCTTCATTCTTCACCTTAGCACTCTTCTGGACCTTTGTAAGTGTCCAATACTTGATTTTTATCATGCTAGGTTACTAGATCTTGAGTTTTGTCCCATAAAATTATTATTCTTGTTGGTTGGGATGGTGAGATCTCTTAAAGTTTGCAACTTTATGAATCTCTGGGGCATTTGGTGTAGTTTGTGCATTGGATCTGAATTTTGGTTGGGTTTTCAATCCATGCATGAGATTTAGGTCATAAACCCTCATTTGACCTAATATGGGTTTCAATACATGCATTGGACATGCATGTCTATAAAGCACCAACTTTTAGGTTAGTCTTGGTGCTAAAATCACTTTTGGAATGGATAGACTTTGGACTATATGGAATAAGTGCTTGTTGGTTAAGTTCTTACTTTGTTAGGCCTTTTTAGGACTTAGGGATTCAGGTTGGAGATTTTGGGTGGTCCTTATTGATAAAGTTAGAAACTTTATCCTTCTAGATCACATTTTGGACCAAATCTGATCTTTGGAGCTCTTGGAATAAAAGAAAACAGCTTAATGCATTAAGTTGTTAGAACCTTGGCCACTACACTATGGTCATAGGTCACAAAGGTGTGGCAGCTAGGAATTGCCCGACTGTTTTGTCATATATGGGTCATGACGTAGCCAAGGAAAACCACATCGTGGCAGTTGGCTAGAGTCAACATTGATTGTTGACTTTGATAGTTAACCTTGATGGTTGAATTTTGACTTGTGTATTTTTTTCAATTGTTAATGTCCTAATAGGTAGATTAAGGTCTTGCCTTGTGTGTTTATCTACGTGGCGTTTGGCACCTATTATGGGATTTTGAGGGTGTGTTGACTTTTAGCTGCTTTACGAGGTGAGTATTCTCACTGTACTGTAAGACACTAGGTGTCGTGTATGATTATTGTCTATGTGACTCTTGCTTGTATGCATGCATGGTATGAAAACCGAGCGGAGCCTGATGGATGTTGGGCAGGGCCTGAAGGATATAGGGTAGGGCTATTTGTATGCATGGTATGTGGTATTTTGGAGAAGTTGCTAAGCTTTGTGCTTACAATTTCCAGTTTATGTTGTAGGTACTTCCGGTTCGATGGGAAAGAGCTCGGGATGATCACATCACACACACCATGATTTTTCCGCCTTATTTGACTCCGATTTGTTTTTGGATGATGGATAATATACTCTGATTTCCTTTATGATTTTATAAACACGTTTGGTTGATGTTTTATTATATATAAAAACAAAAATTTTGGGTTTTAGGTTTTGGGGCGTTACAAGTTGGTAACAGAGCATTAGTTTGAAGGATTCAGGCATACTCTCGAGTATGTCTGAACTCAAACTGAGGGTTTGGTGGTTTTTTCCTAATAAAAAATGTTTTACTAAATGATTTTCTACTAAAAGAAAGGTGATTGGTGCATGCAATCGACCGAACTCAAGTAAGTTTTCCCAAAATACCCACACATGTGTTATATGATATACATTGATTTGTGTATTTGAGAATGGCATGCTAGATTAGGCTAAGAATCTGTTCAATTGCATGATAGAATGTTAGGAGAGATGCCTTTTTATGCATGTTGTACGAGCTTGTAGACCTGCATGCTAGTATTGGATCATGCAGTGATAGGATGACATGTTTAAGTGATGCTTGATTCAGATTACTTGATGCTTGAATGTTGTTTCTTTATGCTTTTATGAATTTTCATTGATATCATCTAACTATTAAGAGAATGTGCTAAGTTGCGTATTACAGAGGTTTGATAATTTTAGAGGGTTAGGTGTTACTCTATTGCGTAGCTCTTGTCTAAATCCAACCGTTGTAGTGTGACACCTCTCAGTCGAAGAATTATCTTGTGTCGGTGGTATGTACTTGCATTTGTGAGGTAGTTAAATGGTATTAGATGGAGTTCCTTCTGCAACTGATAGAGGAGAGTGGTGTGATGGTGGCCTAGGAGAGCCTGGGAGATGCTTTAGAGCGATGAACATGTAGTTATGCAAGTGGATACTTTGAGTGTTAGAGAAGTAACATGGAGGATTTGGAGAGATTCTTGAGGAAAGTATGGATAGATGTGGAAGGTAGTATGGGCCCCTACTACTGGAAGCAGAGGATACGTACTCGAGTCAAGGAAGGTCATGATGATTCTAGGAAGCTTGTAGTAAGTGGGATTTCTTTTCGAGTATGTTCTGATGGTTTCAATGGTTTATTTTTAGCATGGTGGCCACACGAGGAGGTTCTGGAAATGGTTCAGGTTCTGGATCTAGGGATGGAAATATGGATGATCAGATGCGGGAGTTCATTTCATCAAATATTACCCGCAATATTCTAGAGCAGACTCTTATGATCTTCGGAACAATTAAGGAGGGTATCATGGAGATTCTGGATGAGCACTTGGGCGCTTTTTGTTCTGATATGGTGGCGATGGTGGGAGCATGAACTTTGACTTTCTGAGAGTTTCGGACATGTAGAGTCCCAGAGTTCTTTGGGAAGAAGGATCCGATTGCGAGCAGGTGTTGGTGAGCTGATGTCACAAACGCTTTCTGCACTAGTTGTTGTCCCGAAGGGACAAAGGTCAGACTTGCATCTTGTCTTTTAAAATACAGAGCTCGAGGCTGGTGGGAGGAGGTTGGTCATGCCTTAAGAGACGATGCGGTTGAGTCAACGACTTGGGAGGATTTCGTGATGAGGTTTCGGGCTAAGTTTGCACCTCAGAATTAGGTCCATGAGTTGGCGAGGGAGGTTCAGGACCAACGCCAGACTACTGAAACGATGGAGGAGATCACCTCTATGTTTTGTGAGATGGCTTTACTAGTTCTGCAATATGTGACCGACGAGGAGATGAAGAAGGCGAGATATCACGATATGTTGAGGAGCGATATCAGAGAGTTTGTGAGCATATCTAGTTGCAGGACACTGGAAGATATGGTGGCAAGAGCTAGGGAGAGGGAGCTTGATCTGGAGATGGAGAATAAGAGGAATTCAGACCAGGTTAAGAGTTTAGAGGACTTAGGCAAGAGGCCCAAGGTGTTTTATTCGAGATCAAGGGGCAACAGGGTCGGGGTGCTGCGGCAAGTGTGGTAGGACGCACGATGGAGCTTACAAGGTGGGTGGTTATGGCTGCTTAAAGTGCGGTAGGATGGGACATATCAACAGGGATTGAACTGCCGCCACCACCACCCATGTATCTGATTTTTTTTATTTCATTGTAGTTAGAAGGGTCATAACAAGGCCAACTACCCGAGTCTAGCGGTAGCACGACCAGTTGCAGCACCTGCTCCGGCTACCCTGAGGATTATAGATGGTCTTTCAGGGTAAGGTGGAGGTGCATGCTGTGAGGAGCAGAGCATTTCAACTGACAGCCGAGCAGGCTCGTGCAGCACCAGATGTGGTGACGGGTATGTATCTTCTCCTTATCTTTTTATTTATTTTGATTTTTCCTGCTTATATCTGTGTTTTTCTTTAGGTTCATTCCTTGTGAATGGTATCTCTTCTCTGGTTTTATTTGATTAAGAGGCTACCCGATCCTTTGTGTCTCTTGTGCTCAACAAGAGGTTTGTTGATGCTCCGGGGGAGCTGGATTATCCATTGGAGGTTGAGATTGCTGACGATCATCATGTACGAGTATCGAGGGTTTCTCGGGCATGCATATTGGAGTTGTTTAGTGAGTAGTATCCAATCGATTTGGTTTCCATTCCCCTGTACGAGATCAAGGTTATTGCGGGGACGGAATTGTTGAGTCTAATGGGGCAATGATCGATTACGAGCATCAGTTGGTACATATTCAGACCCCAAGTGGGAGAGAGGTGGTGATCCAAGGAGATGGTGCACAACTTGAACCAGCCCTCTATTCAGCAGCAAGGGCCAGGTGTTATCTTCAACAGGGTTGTTCTGGGTTTTTGGCTTATGTGATGGATACTCGAGAGAAGGGTAAGGCTTCTGTGTGAGATGTACCGATTGTTCGAGAATACCTGGACGTTTTTCTAGATTATTTTCCTAAAGTGCCTTCGGACAGGTAGGTGGAGTTTTAGATTGATTTGGTTCCAGGTGCAGCTCCGATAGCCAAAGCACCTTATCGGTTAGCACCCCCATAGATGCAGGAGTTGTCTACATAGTTGCAGGAGCTATTAGACAAAGGATTTATTTAGCCAAGTAGTTCCCCATGGGGAGCGCCGATCTTGTTTGTGAAGAAGAAGGATGGGTCACATCGGATGTGTATCGACTACCGGGAGCTGAATAAGCTAATAGTGAAGAACCGTTATCCACTCTCGATGATTGACGATTTATTTGACTAGCTTTAGTGTGCATCTTGGTTTTCCAATATTGATCTGTGTTTAGGTTATCACCAGATGAGGGTCGGAGAGGAGGATATGCATAAGACAACCTTATCGACTCATTATGGTCATTATGAGTTCGTGGTGATTACCTTCGGGCTCACCAATGCTCCAGTCGAATTCATGGATCTCATGAATTGCGTATGTAGGCATGTGCTGGATCGATCGGTGATTGTGTTTATTAATGACATCTTGGTCTATTCCAAGACTTAGGAGCAACACGAGGATCATTTGAGAGAAATATTGGAGGTTCTGAGTTGGGAGGGGTTATATGAGAAGTTCTCTAAGTGTGAGTTTTAGTTGCACGAGGTTCAGTTTCTGGGGCACCTTGTCAACCATAACAGTATACTAGTCGATCTGGCCAAGGTTGAGGCGATGATGAGGTGGGAGGTTTCGAGGTCCCCATCCGAGATTTAGAGTTTCCTGGGATTGGCGAGTTACTATCGGAGATTCATTCAAGATTTCTTCAAGATAGTGGTTCCTTTGACCCGGTTGACAAAGAAGACTGTTACATTTCGTTGGGGGCCTGAGCAGTAGGCGAATTTTAAGACTCTGAGGCTGAGATTGTGTGAGGCATCAATTCTGACCCTACCGGAGGGTGTTGAGGATTTTTTTTGGTATACTGTGATGAATCCATCACGGTTTTGGATGTGGTGCTAATGCAGCGGGGTCATGTGTTCACGTACGCTTCGAGGCAGCTGAAGCCTCATGAGGAAAATTATCCTACATATGATCTGGAGTTGGGGGCTATGGTTTTCACCCTCAATATTTGGTGACATTACCTCTATGGGGTCTGTGGTACTATCTACACGGATCACAAGAGTCTGAGGTATCTGATGGATCAATCGAATTTGAACACGAGGCAACGTAGATGATTAGATATGGTGAAGGATTATTACTGTGAAATCCTTTATCACCCGGGGAAGGCCAACATAGTGGTCGATGCTCTTAGCCACAAGGCAGTTACCACCACAATTAGGGATGTATGTTTGAGGATGACCGTGATCACCCTACTTTTAGAGAAAATTTAAGAGGATTAGGTAGAGGCCATGAAGGAAGAAGACCGAAAGAGTGAGTACATAGTGGGTCAGGTGGCTTCCTTTGATTATGATAATTGGGGATTATTGACCCTACATTGGAGGGTGTGGGTTCCATATTAGGGTGGTGTGCGTCAGGTTTTGATGGAGGATGTGCACAAGTCGAGGTTCTCTTTCCATCCCTGAGCGACAAAAATGCATGGAGATCTTCGGCTTGACTATTGGTAGCCATGAATGAAACGAGACATGGCATGGGATGTGGAGAGGTGCTTGACTTGTAGGAGAGTAAAGGTAGAGCATCAACGACCTCATGGAAAAATGGAGTCGTTGAGTATTCTCATTTGGAAATGGGAAGAGATTGCGATGGATTTCATCACGAAGTTTGTAAGGTCACACCTTATGATATGGGAGTCAAACACTCTAGCTATTATATTTCCGCACCAATGTCTACATCACTGCTAGCGACAGCGTATCAAGTCCATCAGTGTTAGCGCTTAGTATATTTATTCTATGTAATCTTTTGTATATTAGGTACTGATATAGATAAGTATAGAATAGATAGTAGATCTCATATCCTTGTGATGAGGATCGGTTATTAGTATAGATTAGATACAATCCCTTTAACCAAGGGATATACTTGTATAGATTAGTATATAATCAACATTAGGGTAAACCCTAAAGTTGAGTTCATCTTGGTGACCGTCTTTGTGACAAACTGTGTTCTTGGTGAAGACAAACCCTTTCTTGGTGAAAGAACAATTTGGAGAACTCCTTGTGTTATTCACTTTCTGTTATTTGTTTTCTTAGATTAGTTTACTTTTGTTCTTTATACTTGAAGTGTATCCAATCAAAACAAACTTTCAATTGGCATCAGAGCGGGTTTTTGATACACTCAATTAGTCATGTCGACTTCCAACAATCTTAAATCCTTTGTTCTCAACAAGATTCCACCATTTGATGAGCATAACTTTGCCATGTGGAAAACTAAGGCCATCGTTGTTCTTGAAACAATGGACTATGAGATGCACAATATTGTTGGAAAAGGCACTCACGTTCCAATGTATCAAACAATGATCAATAATGCTCCTGTTGGTCCCTTGAAGCAAAATCCAAAGACGAGTTATGACGACAATGACAAGAAGCTGGTTAGTCTTAATGTAAAAGCCAAAGTTGTGATAGGAAACTCTCTTCCCTATCATATATATCATATTGAACAAAATTATGAATCAGCTCAAGAGATGATGGATACATTGACAGTGGCTTATGAAGGCAGCATGGAAGTCTAGGTCACAACCATTAACAACCTTAATCGAAGATATGGCCATTTCTTTGCTCAACAAGGTGAGTCACTTACCCAAACCTTCAATAGTTTTAATTCATTGGTTAATGATATGTGCAGGCTGGGAACTATCAAGCATTCATTGATGGGTTTTAGCCA
The DNA here is from genome assembly GCF_002870075.4 of Lactuca sativa. NCBI lineage: Eukaryota > Viridiplantae > Streptophyta > Magnoliopsida > Asterales > Asteraceae > Lactuca > Lactuca sativa. Next base: position 177,919,554 of record NC_056626.2, on the reverse strand, counting down.
TATGAACATTCCTATGTGCACATGCAAACCCTAATGCTTGGATCTAGGTTTCTCTAATGAAACATGCTTTGAATCCAAGACTTCTAATGACTAATTTGGTATAAGAACAATACAAAATCAGATCTAGAAGTTTACCTTTGAATCTCTTGTTTGATCTTGTTGTCTTGGAGCTCTAGAGTCACAATTGTCACTCCTCTAATGGCTTATAAACACCAACTAGCAAGGAGGATGATTTGAGAGAGAGAGGAGAGGGAAGATTCGGCCAGGGTTTCTTTTCTTTAGAAGAGATGCCGATTTCACATGCCCTAAGGGTCTATTTATACTTGTAGGCTCCTAGTGTTTCACCCTTAAACCCTAGTTGGATAATCTTTCCTTAAATCAATCCAAATCCTTTCCAAGATAATGCCTTGGACGAATTTGAGGCTATCCAAAGCCCTAGAATTCGTCCAACCTCTATCCATGGAGGATTTACAGCCCAAAGTGTAACTATCAAACAATTGACAGTTATACCCTCTTATTTAATTAATCTCTTTAAGTCACCAAAAGGACCATGCACAATCGGGTCAAATACTTGCCTAATATAGTTGCAGCCTTAGACACTATTCCAACAGTCTCCCACTTGGATAAGTCTAGTAATTATATGCACAAGTACAATTCGATTTGCAATCGTAGCTCTCAAAGACGCTGTCAAACTCTGATCTAATCAATCTTGTCCTTTAGATAAGGGATCGTACAGTCCTCTGTTAGATATCATGCTGACAATTCTATGGAATGATTAGTCAAGCATTTAGGTTTCTCGATCTCTGATTTATTCGACATAGAACTCAATCGAACACATCAATTCAGTTCTGACCGGGCCTGGCACATAAGTCAAATCAAATCATCGAGCGGCCGAGATATCGCTTTTACCTTCTTAGGATAAAAGTTACAGATAAACTTCGACTTATATGCATTTACTTATTCATTAATCAACTATACACAACAATGCGTTTTATAACACCGAGTTACTGATGCGTTTTCGCATTATCAATGTACAATCAATTAACAAATAACAAACCATATATCTAGGTTTTAAGACTATATGATATTATCGTCTTGCGATCACCCTTTTATATCATATTCCATAAGGTGATTCCAGCAAGCGCGGGTTTGTTCCAATGCTCAAAACTAGTTCATAAGCACTCATGAATGTTGCAGCAATCCTTTGCTATGTCTAAAACCATTTAGACAATCTACACACCAATTCATGACAATCTTCATTCATATCTACTTCCAACATATGAACGATTGTGGACAATTTGAATAATTCGATTATTCTTAATAAACTCAATTATTCTGGAAGTCAAAACATGCAAAATGAAACAATAGTTAAACAATTAACATAAGACAGTAACATTACTCATAAGTAATACTCCTTTTATTTAATCATCAAATGTTAATTACATTTATCTTTTACACGTTTCTACTACTATCTAATCTATGCTAATATCATCCTTCAGCCCAATACTCCTAGCATGCCGCAAGTGCTTAACCCTACTCAGTCCCTTCGTAAGCGGATCTGCTGGGTTATCTTCTGATGATATCCTCTTCACTATGAGTTGTCCTTCTTCTACACGATGTCTAATAAAGTGATATTTTATGTCGATATGTCGAGATCTACCATGATCCCTTGGTTCCTTGGTCAAGGCAACCGCTCCTTCATTATCACAGAAAATCTCCATGGGCTCCTTTATGGCAGGTACAACTCCAAGATCACCGATGAAGTTCTTCAACCATATTGCCTCCTTCGACGCTTCGCTCGCTGCAATGTACTATGATTCGCACGTTGAAACAGCTACAGTTTCCTGCTTGGAACTTTTCCAAGTCACTGCTCCTCCATTCAGGGTAAAGACCCAGCTCGACTGCGAACGGTAGTTGTCCCTGTCGGTTTGAAAGCTGGCGTCACTATACCCTCGCACCTTCAATTCATCACTCCCTCCGAGGACTAAGAACCATTCCTTCGTCCTCCGAAGGTACTTAAGGATATTCTTAACCGCAATCCAATGAGCTCTGCCAGGGTTCCCTTGATATCTGCTAACCATGCTCAAAGCAAAGGCTACATCAGGGCGAGTACAAGTCATAGCGTACATGATTAAGCCAACTGCGGAAGCGTATGGTACTCGGCTCATTTATGCTATTTCAGCTTCGGTACTCGGACTTTGAGTCTTACTCAACTTGGCATTACTTTGTATCGGTAATTCTCCCTTCTTCGAATTTTCCATACTAAAACGTTTTAGTACCTTCTCTAAGTAAGTGTTCTAACTAAGTCCTATTAGTCTCTTACTTCTTTCTCTTACTATCCTTATTCCCAAAATATAGGAAGCCTCTCCGAGGTCCTTCATAGCGAAGCACTTCCTGAGCCAGGACTTAACTTCCTGCAGAGTCGGGATGTCGTTTCCTATGAGTAATATGTCATCGACATATAGAACGAGGAAGCTTACTATACTCCCACTGGCTTTGACATATACACAAGATTCGTCTTCGCTTCGTACAAATCCAAACTCTTTGACTTTCTCATCGAAGCAAAGATTCCATCTGCGAGACGCTTGCTTAAGTCCATAAATGGACTTCTCAAGCTTACACACTCTATTCGGATGCTTCGGATCCACAAACCCCTCTGGCTGAGCCATGTAGACATCCTCAGCCAACTTTCCGTTAAGAAAAGCGGTCTTGACATCCATTTTCCAAATCTCATAATCATGAAATGCGGCAATCGCTAGCATCACTCTAATAGATTTTATCTTCGCAACTGGTGAGAAGGTCTCGTCATAGTCAACTCCGGGAGTTTGAGTAAAGCCCTTCGCGACCAATCGCGCTTTATATGTGTGTACGTTTCCATCCACGTCGGTCTTCTTCTTGAAGATCCATTTGCACCCAACGGTCTTACGTCCGGGCACATTATCAACCAAATTCCAAACTTGGTTATCATACATGGATTGGATCTCGCTATCCATTGCCTCTTTCCATTTTGCAGACTCCGGGCCTGTCATGGCTTCCTTATAGCTATTAGGTTCATCAAGGTTTATTAGTGTACCATCACTAATATACGTGTCCCCTTCGGTAGAAATATGAAAACCGTAAAACTGGGGTTGAACTCTAACTCTTTTGGAACGTCTAAGAGGTAAGGACTCGTCAATTGGTTCAACCGGAGTTTCCTCCTCGGGTTGAGTGCCAGTGGTAGAGGTTCCTTCATCTATCGACTCTTGAATCTCTTCAAGCTCGATTTTCCTCCCACTGTCTCCTTGGCCTATGAGTTCTCGCTCTCGGAAAACTCCTCTCCTCGCAACAAATACAACATTGTCCTTCGGTCTATAGAAGAGATATCCAAAGGATTTCTGCGGGTAGCCGATGAAAATACATCTCACACTACGAGGTTCGAGCTTGTCGTGAGTATCTCGTCTTACGAAAGCCTCGCAACCCCAAACCTTGATATGTGCTAACGAGGGAGATTTCCCTGTCCACATCTCGTGAGGTGTTTTGGCAACCTTTTTAGTAGGGACTCGGTTAAGGATATGGGCGGCAGTCTCTAAGGCATACCCCTAAAAAGAGATTGATAGTGAAGCACGACTCATCATAGAGCGAACCATATCCAATAAGGTCCAATTACGCCTTTCTGCCACACCATTCAACTGTGGTGTCCTAGGAGGCGTCAATTATGAAACTATTCCACACTCCTTGAGATAATCGTGGAATTCAAGACTCAGGTACTCTCCTCCTCGATCGGATCGAAGCTTCTTGATTTTCCTGGCCAATTGATTTTCCACTTCATTCTTGAACTCTTTGAACTTTTCAAAAGTTTCTGACTTTTGCTTGATTAAATAGATATAGTCATCGGTAAAAGTCACGTAGAAGCGGTTCCCATCCTTCGTGGTTGATCTAAACGGTCCACATACATCGGTATGTATTAGGTCCAATAGATCCTCACCCCTTTCACACGTACTTGTGAAGGGTGACTTAGTCATCTTTCCAAGTAAACAAGATTCGCATGTGTCATCTTCCCTAAGGTCGAATGACTCCAACACTCCATCCTTTTGGAGTTGGGCTATGCGCTTCTTGTTGACATGTCCAAGACGACAATGCCACAAGGATGCTCTATCCATACTATTGGAAGAATCTATGTTCAAAACATCATTTCCTAAGTTATCAACAATCATAACAGTTTCATAAATTACATTACATGGTATAGCTTCAAAATAAAAGACACCATTTAGATAAGACAAAATAGAACCATTCTCATTATTAAAAGAAAATCTAAAACCTTGTCTAAACAAACCATGAAATGAAATGATGTTTCTGGCCATTTCTGACGAATAGCAACAATTGTTCAAATCTAAACTTAAACCATTCCTAAGCACTAAAGAATACACTCCAATCTTGGTCACAGGCGACGATCTTCTGTTCCCCATGATTAGATTAATCCTTCCATGCTCCACATCCCTATTTCTTCTTAGTCCCTGCACATTAGAACAAATGTGGTAACCACAACCGGTATCAAGAACCCAAGAAATAGCATGAGATGAATCGTTAGATTTAATGTGTATATACCTGCGAAAGACGGCTTGATCTTTCCTTCCTTGATGGCTTGCAGGTACTCTGGGCAGCTTCTCTTCCAATGTCCTATCTTGTGGCAGTGGTGGCACTCTGCCTCCTTTGGGTTAGGGCAGGGCTTAGCAGGATCAACTTTGGTCCCACTAGAAGAGGCACCATCTTGGGCTTTAACCTTGCGATAGTTCTTAGACGAAGCCTTCCTCTTCTTTCCCTTTCCTTGTCCAATAGCCAAGACAGGAGCAGCAGGTGGATTGGGAGTTGGTGCAACAAACTTGTCCTTGAAGTTGCTCTCAGCGACCCTCAAGAGACCTTGGAGTTTGCTTAGGGTGACCTCCTCTTTGTTCATGTCGTAGGTCATCCTAAATTGATTGTAGCTTGAAGGCAAAGAGTGAAGCACCATGTCGATCGCCAAATCTTCCCCAAAGTCAACATTCAACTTGCGAAGACGGTCGACATACCTTTGCATCTTTTGCCGGTGCACGGTAAGAGACTCTCCATGACCCATCTTAGCGGAAATCATGTTAGTGAAAATCTCATAACGCTCTTGTCTCGCGTTTTGGTGGTATCTCTCCAATAAGTCTTGATGCATCTCGTACGGGTACATGTCCTCATAGGACTTTTGGAATTCGGAGTTCATGGTGGCTGCAACGTACCTTCGTTGCATCGCGCTCATGAGTTTCAAAAGCGGTCATTTCAGTCGGAGTAGCGATTTCAGGGTTGATTTTCTCGAGCTTCTCATCGAGGACATACTCCTTATCCTCATAGCGAGCAATAGTGCGAATGTATCTTATCCATTCGCTAAAGTTCGTCCCATCGAAAGTGACCTTTTGACAAAGGCTCATCAATGTGAAAGAACTAGCAGCAGCGTTGTTCGCGTTCGACATCTACAAATAGAAAGGACAAAGATAGATTAGAATATGAATCCCTAATTATCACCCAATAAGAAAAATTAGGGCTAGGATCCAACAACAATATTTACATATTAGAAAAAGGATGTCGTAATCTAACATGCAAACAATTTGAAGGTAAGTGAATGACGATTCACTAATTCTCCACCATGAAAACCTAACTATAAGTTCTAAATGAATTTGAGAATTCCTAGGTTTAGATGAGATTCATTGAAACATTTCAATGACATGTTTAAATCTCGATATGCCCCTCTTGTTTGTGACTGGGATACCGAGGATCACAAAGCGGGTGTGAATTACCATGAAAATTCACATGGTGCCTTCATTATAACGATCACCTATTCGATGTGCCGGTAAACCACACACGCTCCATCGAACTATGATAAACAATGAATCACCCTTTGCCACCTTTTCTTAGAACTAATTAGTGTGCCGGTAAACCACACACGCTCCACTAACTTCTTAGCAAGGGTGCAAAGTGTAATTTCATGGGATTGCATCAATTCACTTTTCCTAAAGTAACTAAGATTGGGAAATTTAAAAAAAAAAAAAACATGTAGTTACTTTGTATTTCATATTATACTTTTAATGAGAGGATGAGGTTGCCCTATCCTACCCGTTCGGCTAAAGACCCTCCACCGATCAAGCAAGCGGTGGGTGTGAGTGTACACCCATTAAGCGCCATTTTATAGGCCGCAACCTTATACCCACCTTATAGATCGGCTTCGTGAATGAGGCCTACTAACGGTAAGACTAGCATTTTAGTTATATATATATATATATATATATATATATATATATATATATATATATATATATTAGTCTTGTAATATTATATTAGTATAGGGTTGTATTTTAAACTTGTAAAATTCTAGGGTTTGAAATTTAAATTTTCTAAATTAAAACTTTTAATCATAAAACATAAATTTCAAAACTTGAGGACAAGTTTTAAACATTTAAAACATGGAGGATTAAATAACAAATAATCTTAATTAACAATTAATTCCATAATTATCCATATTTGATTTATTTAAGATTTCTTGCATAATAATTTACCAATTTAATCAAAATAATTAATTAATTATCACATAAGGAAATTAAATATTTTATTAATTGATAAATATCTTTAATTAGATCAAGATTATAGTCATATATATCAAAAAATCGGATTAGGGTTGATCTAATATGATAAAGGCAAGTTTCCATAAGATAAATATCAAAAAATCCCAAATTTGGCCCTTCCTGACGCTCGGACTCGCCGAGTCACTATGGGACTCGCCGAGTCCATGACTCAGAAACATAAAATTCAAATTTTTGCAAGCAAGATTCAAACAAACAAGCAACAATTTAATAGAAACCAATCTAGGCTCTGATACCACTGATGGGTTTTAGCCATATGAACATTCCTATGTGCACATGCAAACCCTAATGCTTGGATCTAGGTTTCTCTAATTAAACATGCTTTGAATCCAAGACTTCTAATGACTAATTAGGTATAAGAACAATACAAAATCAGATCTAGAAGTTTACCTTTGAATCTCTTGTTTGATCTTGTTGTCTTGGAGCTCTAGAGTCACAATTGTCACTCCTCTAATGGCTTACAAAAACCAACTAGCAAGGAAGATGATTTGAGAGAGAGAGAGAGAGGAGAGGGAAGATTCGGCGATGGTTTCTTTTCTTTAGAAGAGATGCCGATTTCACATGCCCTAAGGGTCTATTTATACTTGTAGGCTCCTAGGGTTTCACCCTTAAACCCTAGTTGGATAATCTTTCCTTAAATCAATCCAAATCCTTTCCAAGATAATGCCTTAGACGAATTTGAGGCTATCCCAAGCCCTAGAATTCGTCCAACCTCTATCCATGGAGGATTTACAGCCCAAAGTGTAACTATCAAACAATTGACAGTTTATACCCTCTTATTTAATTAATCTCTTTAAGTCACCACATTAATACTAATTAATCTATGACTTATATTAATCAAATAACAATATTATTATTCCTTATATCATTCTCATAATATATTAATAATATCTATTCTCTCATAATAAATCATCCTATCAAGTTGCTATGGTGAAGGCAACCCAAAAGGACCATGCACAATCGGGTCAAATACTTGCCTAATATAGTTGCAGCCTTAGACACTATTCCAACATTCATCTCAGTTGGTTCTGAAGTTTCTTGACTCTCTTGAGAAAAACTGGGAATACGACGTTGATGTACTTAAGAATAGTGAAAAGATCAACCCTATGGATCTAAACGCCTTGTTTGGAAATTTACGGAATTACGAAATGATCAAAGCTCTCCATAAAGACATCATGAAGGAATCAAGCAAGGAGAAATCTATAACCATGGTCTCTAGAAAGGAATAAATGAAGCATATCAACGACTTAGATATCTCAGTTTAGGGTGAGGAGAGTGATGAAGTGCTTACTGATGAATTTATTGCTAGCACTGCACTTATTGTCAAGCATTATGAAGAAAGCAGGTCAAATGGAGTTGAAGAGCTCGTTTTAAGGGAGGCAATTCAATGAGAAGGTCCACTTTAGAAAAGAAAATTTCATGTAACTGTTTTAATTGTGGAATCCCTAACCATTTTGCCAGGGATTTCACATAGAAGAAATAATCTCAAAGTCTTGAAAATTTTGAAGTGGTGTACAAGGAGTTGTTGGCTCATATGAAGAAATAAAGCATCTCTCTACCAAAAGCCTTCCTTGCAAAACAAGAGGACCATAAAGAATGGATGGAAGAAAAGGAGACGTATGATGATGAGGGGTTGAATATTAAGGGTCTAATGGCTCTTATCAATGATTCCCCTTGTGGTAATCTTAACATGTGTGATGCTGATGATTCTCACGTTATCCAAGGATCATGTCTAAATCTATGAAAACTATGGTACCTAGACAGTGAAACCTCTAGACACATGACTGGTTTCAAGTCCCTCTTAACAGAATTTGCAGAGAAGGATGGTCCAATGGTGATCTTCGGTGACAATAGTGGAAGAGTTGTTATGAGTGTTGGAACTTTTGAATGCAGGATGATCAAGCTGAAGGATGTGTTTTATGTCGAGGATCTAAAAGATAATTTCATCTCCATCAGTCAACTTTGTGACGCTGGTTATAAAGTTCTTTTCCATTGACATAAGGTAAAAATGTTTGATTCTGAGAACAAAATTGTGCTTACTGCACTCAGGGAAAACGAAGTTTATATGGTTTGATTTTGTGTGTTTAAACATTAAAACTTTATTTGTTGCTTCGCTAATTTTAAATTTCTGAACATAAGTTGCTACAGTTTTAGTTTATTTTTGATTTTGTGCGCTAAAATATTTCATTTAACTTTGATTTTACCAAAGAAGTATACGTTGTACATCTTTCTACTAACATTGCCTACATGTTCTTCTCTATTGATAGTGACCTTATCTGACTAATCTACTTTTAAGGGATCGGTGTATCATTCCTTGAATGCATCACCCTCCTTGTAGAGCTAATTGACGCTGACTCTTCATCTTTTCTTTAGCGCCAACCACTCTCTCCCTGATGCTGATGCTCACGCTGATTAATTAGTTGTATCATGTTGATGAGACCAAATAGGGGATAACTGTGCCACTAAGTGTTCTTCTAGGCACATATCTCCTCCACCTTGAATAGCCTATCTTTTTTGGAATGGGATGAGGTGAAGTTTGGTAACTTATCACATCTATTTTCATAGATTCTCTTACAGCAACACCAACTCCCCTATGAAATCCAGAGGCATCTTCAATAAGACAATGGTCCCATGTACTCTTCCTTCAAGGATCACAATAAGTGGAACCTTCGAGTATTGTCTTGGTGACTCTCATAAATTGAAGTTTACAAAGATTAGATCTGCTTAGCTCGTTGGTTACAAATACTGGTTCATAGTCCTCTCTTGTTCTTGGTGGACATGAAGCTTGAAATCAATCTGCAAAATCTCAACGATGAAATTCATTCTCTCTCTTGTTCACTATGAATTGTGTTTCTTGTTTGAAGTAATTTATCTTTGCTTGCCTTCTTTTATAGCCAGACTTAAAGGACATATATCTTAGAAAATGGAAGTGCATTTATGGCCATTCAATTCAAAAGATTTGATGAATCAAGTCTTTATCATGCTTCTGAAAAAGCTGCAAAAATATTGCTTTTTTAATATTTACTTGTTTGACTAACTCTCTTATTTGTGTTATTATTTTGTACATTTTTTAAAGGGATCCGACGGTGGCAATTCTAAGCCAGTTATGAATATTTTGACAAATCATCGTCCCTAGAAGCATGTTGTTGTATGTGACTAAATCTCTCTAAGTCTCTCATCAACGAGACCATCTGCTGAGAACATTGAGTCACCCCCTCACGCTTATTGCTTAGCACTTTCTAAACTTTATAAGTGAGATTGCCTGTAGCCCTGTCAAAAATACCCGTTACCCGAATTACCCGCCCGATTTTTTCGGGTATCGGGTAACCTTTTTCGGGTATTTGGGTAACCTGGTTTTTTTTTTGGGGTCGGGTAAAGAGTAAATATTTTTGGTTTTGGGTATACCCGATTACCCGAAAATTTATTGAACAAATAATGGCCCAATATCTTTTATTATTATCAGTGATTCATTATTTCATTCTATGCTCATCCAAAGTCCAAATCCCATTCGGCCATTCCCAGCTCCCTACCTCCGTCGTTTTATTTTCTCCTAAAAAACCCTCGGTCGATTTCATTCTGTGTTCACCGATCGAGTCTCGTCGTCGGTCATCGAGATCAACTCCACTACTCCAGCCGGTCGTCCCCGTCGCCGCCTCACCGGTCACAGCCTCGCAGCTCGCGGTATCCTCGTCAGTATGGATTCGGAGTAGCATAAGTGACACAATTGATTATGAAAAAGATTGGGAAGAAAATCAACAAATTGACAAAGGTAATTGTTTATCGTTCATTATTTTAGTTATTGTAAATTTAATATCTTTTGCTTTTAATACTAACATTATTTGACTTTTTTATATAGAATTGGGCAAGGTGAAGTAGTGAATGAGCAAGAAGAACGAGTAGGTGCAAGAAGATGAGTATATTTATGAATGTCTTTTGGAACTTGACATGTTATTATTTTCATACTATGTAATGGTTTTCTATGTTTTCTAGATTTAAGACGTGAGTTTTTTGGTAATGCAAAATAGATGCATATACATTGATATCAAATAATTTAAATGGTAGACTTTGGTTGTTATTATTACTTTAAGTATTTGTTTTTTTAACATCTTATTTGATTTGATTAAATTGTTAAACGAATACCTGATATCTCAAATATTATTGAGTAAAAAATCTCAATGTTCAAAGTTTAGCACGACATATTTATTTCATTACATTTATTTTTAGGTGCAATTAAAAAAAATTAAAAAAAATCGGGTAATACCCGAATTACCCTTACCCGACCCATTACCCGAATTACCCAAACTTGAATTACCCGAATTTAATTTGGGTAGGGTAACGAGTAATTTTTTTTATATGAAAAACCCGAATTACCCGACCCGAATTACCCGATACCCGAAAATTTACCCGATCAACACCCTAATTGCCTGGTCCAAATCTAAAAAATTGATAGAATGGCTTGGGTGTTTTGTCTATTAGTTAGCAATTCCACCTGACTGTGTCCTTGGAAGCATGCTTGTCATATGCATCAATTCTCATGTTCTACTGAAACATTGAGCATAACTCAATGGCTTACCCTGACTGCACAGTCATCAGGGTAAGAAATACTTTTCTGGTCCTTATATGACAAAGGTTTGTTCATGTCCCTGACCTCCTAGACTGAGGTATGACAAGGTGCGATTATGAATTGATGGTGAATTTTTGATCCTAGACTGCAACTAAAATTTGTGATGCAAGAATCAAAAACATTTCTTGCTAATGAATTATACTTGTTAATGATTCACATTGATTCCACCTCAACGTGACTGAAACAATCCATTCTTGCCCTTATATTCTTCTTTAAAGCTTTATGATTCAAGGTAATATACCATATGCCGATGAGACCTTGAAAAATCTATACCGATGGTCAAACTAAAACACCATAGCTTATCACACGCATCAATCCATTCTCTCCATATATTCTTCTTTAAAATTTCATGATTCATCATATAATACCATATGTTGATGAGAATTCGAAAAATATGTGTCGATGGGTATATCATTTTCCATGATATATTATGCATACCTACCCAATCTTCCCCTTTTCTTCTAATAAAAGTGATTAATGAGTCAACATATGAAACCACATGCTAATGAAATATCGCAATACTATGTCAGTGAATGATAGTTTAAGCTGACATTATTAGGAGACATCACAAACTTACTAAATTACAAGATGCAATTCATTTACACTGACTGCTTTTGCTGATGACCATTTTCGTTGATGCTATCTCTCATTGGTGTATCATTCTTATCTCAACGGTAAATTTTTGGATGATGATTAAAAGATCTATCAATATCTTGGGATACGAGATTTTTATGGAGGCTATCTCTTCAATCATGATTACGTAAAAGGAAAGAAAATTTTTGGTATAAATTGGGAATACTCATTCCTAGGTCAGCTTTACAAGCTATTCAAGTAAATGGGTATCTCCTCTCTCTTTCGAAAAAGGCTCATTCAACAATCATCTTCCTCAAGCTTTCACCATGTCAAAGCCTTTGTACGAGTTTTCCCTCAATGCTAATGTCGTCAAAGGTCCTCATGCCCCTGACTCTCCCATCATCATTCAAGCAACCAATGTGGCGTTCTCTGATGACATCCCAAAGCATTTCACCAACTCAGGAATCAAATATTTTGTCGACTATGTCAAGATTTATCCTCTTAGATATGCGTTCTGCGACTTCCCATACCCATTCTACCCTAAAAACGTATGTCATTTCTACTATTCATGCTCTGTTGATTTTGATGCTCAAACCATTACTGAAACCACTAGACATGGCCAATATATGGTTACTATGGATGTGGAAGCTTTTCGAACTGCTCTTCGTCTTCCTCGATTTAAAAATTACTCTGAAACTCCATCGGAAGAAAGTTTCAAGTCCGTTCGTGAAAAATTAGGGTATAATTTCAAACTTCAGGGCATCACTCGTGATCCATACGAAAACTATCTTTGTCATTGTTTTAATGTAGGAAGGAAGTATTTAACAGGTGTTATTCGCAAATGTCTTGCACACAAGATTGGGAGTTTTGATCAAGTGAATATCTTTAAGCAAAGGATTTTGTTTTCTATTGTGTACAACAAAATACTAGATTTTGCTCAAATTTTTCTTGATCAGATGATTGATTGCATCACTGGGAACAAAAAGCTTGTATATGTTCCCTATCCCCGTTGGTTTCTTATCACGTGAGAAAGGCTATGTCGAAAGTCAGGGGATTATTATTCCAATTCATGCCCTCTTCTCAAATATTATTAATGCCGCTCCACCTGAAGGTGACATGCTTATTACTGAGAAGATGCAAAAATGTATTGAAAAACCCTATGTGGTTGAATCCTCTGACTCTAAAGAAGAGAATGATGAGGATGATCATGATGATGATGAAAACGTTGGTAATAAAGAAGGGGATGATGAAGAAGAAGACACTAATAATGATGAAGAAGACTTTGATGATGAAGAGGCCTATGAAGAGGAAGACGTTGAGATTGAAGTAGATAAACCTGTCACCAATGTAGAAGACTTTGTTCAGGTAATGGACTCTCCTCCAAGGATGAACAAGCACATTTGATTCTCATCCACTCCATCTACAGGTGATGTTGCACAACATGGATCAACCCCACCTTTAGTGGTTACTATTGAGCTACTAATCCAAGATGAGGTCTCTCCAAGACCAGCGTCACCCCCTCCTCAAGTTGAGACTATTTTGCCTATGCCAACTCCTATCAAGACTGCTGCTTTTCATCAGGATGATCAGGAAGAATCCAACTCTAAATTTTAAATTGTTGTGCTTTCCCAACTCTCTCTAATAGTGTAGATAACTCAATCACTGGGAAAGAGGTTGACTAAATTAAAAAGGGATGTGGCTAATATAAAGTGATTTATGGCCCTGGTTGATGATGATGCTGATGATATGGTTGTTGATGACACCCCACCAAACTCTTCGGGTGATAATCCTCCTCCACCTCCACCTTCATCATCACCTCCTCCACCATCTCATCCTCCTCCTCGCACTCTTTCACCACCTCTTGGCTATCCTTCCAAATATGATGTTGCCAAAAAAGGGGAAAATAATAAAGGGAGTCCTAATCAACAAATGCAAAATGGTGGTGATTACGCCAACTCCATCTTATCCCAAAATGCTTGAAACTGAAAGAGTTCAAGTTGTTCAAAATGAAGTTGTTGTTACTGACATTCCAGACACTGATGCAACAACTCATGATCAGCCCATTCCAAACACTGGTGATCAATCAAAGACTGGTGACTATGAAGGGTTTCTTGATCTAGGTTTCATTCCACAAGTTGTTATTCCTGCTACTCCTTTAAATGTTATTTACCTTGATTTATACTTTGAGGGGGATATTCCTCAAAAAATTAATAGTGACATTGACTCTGATCATCTCAATCCTCAAGAGGAGCTCAATCCTCGAAAAAAGGAAAGTTTCATCCTTAGAGGGAGTCTATGACGTTGAAGTTGGAAGTTCTATTGTTGGTGATCCTTCAGTACCTCCCCTTTCCACGAAAAGCAAGCTCATTTTTTGTTTATCTAAATGAGTTGGCTAAAATATGGAGTTTAATTGTTGATGAAGTAAGAGAGATCATGATAGAGAATAATGTTGCTATTAAAAAAGAAAGAAGCCAAAAAAGGTGAATGTCTGTCTGCCAAACTTGCTCAAGATCTTTCTTCCGCTGATGAAAGTGCTGATGTTCAAATCACGAATGATCAAGCCAAGAAAATTCAGCTTTTCAATAACTGTGTGGATAAACAACACAGGATTTTAGAGCTGAATGATCAGATTAACAAAAAGAAGTTTGGAGATGTTCTGACTCATAAAGCAAATCCGTATCTCATTATCAAAGTGAGATGCACCAAACCAAGGAACGAGTCATTAAAGCTTCACTTGGTCAAGAAGAAGACTAGATTTGAGTACACTGAGGCTGTATTGGCTCATAAGCTAGTCAAATTTGGATATAGCGAGTGGATGCAAATTCATTAAATTATTAACTAACACAAGGGTATTCATGAATAGGAAGTGAAGTTGGAAATTCAGCAACTTCTCAACAAAGTCAAGAGGTTGAACCTTGTGTCATCAACTGGTCTATCTAGACCATCCTCCTCCAAAAGAACAGGTGCTCCCAGACAGTCCAAGAATACCAAGTTTCTTCTTCCTTATGGCACTTAGTACATCAACAATGAAATACCAATGGGTGTTGAACTAGTTCAGCACATAATTCATAAGGTTCAACAAGCAATCGATATTTCACGATCAAGGGTGTACATGTTTATTCGAGAACCAAAGCATGGCATTTTCTATCTTGACAGTCAAAATCACAAGTGCTTTCCACGCACTGATGATCTTCCTTCTGCTCCCACTAATTTTTTTTCATATTTGCTTGGAAGGACTTAGTCACTTTGAACAGGAAAGAGGATATCATGTACTGATATCTCTGGAGTTTAGTAGAAGACTGGATGAACTTTAAATCGATGAATTCAGATGGTTTAAGCCTAAGATCTTGAAATAAGCTGATAGTTCTACAATGGTTCTTCTGATGAATTTGAAGAAGAAGATTAGTTTTGACATCATCATATAGGGAAGATTGTAAGGTTACACCTTATGATCTAATGAGTCAAGCACTCTACATACTATTTATCAGCATCAGCATCTACATCACCCCCAACGCCAACGTATCAAGTCCATAAGTGTCAACACTTAGTATAGTAATTCTATGTATTCTCTTGTATATTAGCTAATGATATAGATAACTGTAGAATAGATAGCATAAACGATATCCTTGTGATGAGGATCAGTTATTAGTAAAGATTAGATGCAGTCCCTTCAATCAAGGGATATATTTGTATAGATTAGTATATAATCAACATTAGGGTAAACCCTAAAGTTGAATTCGTCTTAGTGACTATCTTTGTGATAAACCGTATTCTTGGTGCAAACAAACCCTTTCTTGGTGAAAGAACAATTTTGAGAACTCCTTGTGTTATTTAATTTTTGTTCTTTGTTTGCTTAGATTAGTTTAGTTTTGTTCTTTATACATGAAGTGTATCTGATCGATAAAAACCTTCAAATTTTCCTCGGACGGCGTGTGGAATGGATTCGATATGGGTCATCGTGGATCGCTTGACCAAGAGCACACATTTTATTCCAATCCAAGAGAGTATTATGGCTGAGAAATTGGTTGACATATACATTTGAGGAGGTCATGGCACGACATTGGGTGCCAGTTTTTGTGGTTTCTGAAAGGGATGTTCGGTTTACTTCAAGATTTTGGAGGAGATTTCATGAGGATTTGCATACTTTTCTGCATTTCAGCACGACTTTCCACCTATAGACGAATGGTCAGAGTAAGCGGAGTATCCAGACATTGGAAGATATGCTGCGGGCTTGTGTGCTGGATTTGGTAGGTGTTGGGGTACGTAACTTCCTTTGGCGGAATTTTCATGGAACAACATTTATCATGCTAGTATTGATTGACCTCATTTTGAAATGATCTACGGGAGGAACTGCAGGACCCTGGTATGTTGGGGCGAAGTCGGTCAGCGGGTTTTAGGGAGTACGGAGGTGGTACTCAAGATGACAGGATTGATCCAGCGGGTCCGCAGTAGACTTTAGACAACACATAACTGATAGAAGAGTTATGTAGATAGACACCGGTTAGACTTAGAGTTCCAAGTTGGGGACATGGTACTCCTCAAGGTGTCTCCTTGGAAAGGTGTCATCCCATTCAGGAAGCGGGGCAAGCTGGTCCCTATGTATATTGGTCCTTTCATGGTTTTAGCCAGGTTAGGAAGGTTTACGTATCGTTAGGATCTACCTGAGGAGTTCATTCAGATTCATAGTACTTTTCATGTCTCTCAGATACGAAATTGTTTGGTTGATGATTCCGCAGTGGTTCCATTGGAGGACATTCAGGTGGATGAACACCTGAATTATATAAAGACACCAGTGACGATCCTTAATATGAGGACGAAGACTCAGTGAAACAAGGTTGTAGATCTCATGAAGGTGCAGTTGCAGCACCGTAAGGGTTTAGAATGGATGTGGGAGTCAGAGGAAGAGATGAGAGAGCATTACCTCGAGTTGTTTAAGGTGGCGGACTTCGAGGACGAAGTCTAATTCAAGTGGGGGAGAGTTGTAATGCCCGGATCTTGAGGTAATTTATTCGTAATTACATTATCATTTTGAGGATTCCTACGACTTGGTGGAGACACCACCACGACGTAGCGAGGTGAGAAGGGTCCGCATGTTTTATTTAAGCCACCACAGCATGGCAGTATTGGCCATGGCGTGGTGGACGGCTAACGTGAAAACCCTATTTTTCCAGGTTTGCTCCATATTTAAAGGAATGAGGAAGCTAGCGTTTGCTCCTCCTAAGCCTCCATCAACCCCCTTAATCCCTAAAGAAAACCCTAATCATTTTCCTCCATTACTGAGCTAGTTTTGGTGTTCCTTGAAGCTAAATGTAACACCGTAAATTTCAAAACAATTTTTCGCATTTTATACAAAACACAATTCATTCAATATTCATAAAAACATCATTGTTTGAAACTCAAATTAGTAGCATATAAAAATCCCAAGATCTCATAACATAAAAATCCTGTGTGTGTACTGATCAGGCCGGCGCCTTCCCGCGATCCTCACTAGTACCTGAAACAAATAACACCAAACACTGTAAGCACAAAGCTTAGTGAGTTCCCCAAAATACCACACATAGCACATATTAGCCACTCGAGTCTATAACTCTGTGGGTCCGTGGACCCTACTCTGTGAACCCTCTGGTTCTAACTCTGTGAACCTCCCGGTTCCAACTCTATAGACATGCACAGCATAAATCACATAGAAATAATGCAGTACAACACATAACATACATATAGCATACAAATACTCTATCACATAACTCTGATTACCTACTCAAGGTAAAGTATAGTGAGAAGACTCACCTCGCGTATCTCGGTAACTCGTAAATCCCTAAAATCACTAGTGCTCGATCTCCCGAGCTATAGTCCTCCTATAACACAAATACATCTCTAATTAACACTTTCCCAACTAAGGTTGACTAACCCTATCAAGTCAACATCGGTCAACTTTGGTCAATGGTCAACGGTCAACTCAACTCGCCGATTCTGGCGTGGACTCGCCGAGTCTCTACGGGGACCCGATTCCTCTGAGTCCCTTCCGACTCACCCGACTCGGTTACTCAACCCCTAGTTCGAAATCACTGAACAACCCGCACCAACTCGTCGAGTCTGGCAATGGACTCGGCGAGTGCATTCCATGCACAACCCCAAACGACCTTCTGAGGTCAGATCTGTTCCACTAACTCATAGATCCAGTCCTTCCAAGCTTATTTATCACGTAAAGTTCATGTCTTGGCGCTCATAACACACCTAATGACTCATAAATGGTGTTTTGACCTCAAGCACAAAGATCCCAAACCAAAACCTCCATGGATTCATAAAAAGTTTGGACAAAGGGACACTCTGGACCTCCAAGGGTCCAGATCCAGAACCTAACTCGCTTAAGGGACCAAGGGAGCACTAGATCTAGCCACAAAAGGGCTCAATAAGCCCTAAATCAACATGAACATCCCCTTAACAGAAGATGGTTTGAAAATAGTACCTCAAACGTGATGTTCTGGACCTCAGATCTTCAGGAAGTTGATCCTCTTGCTTCCCCTTGGCTATAGATTCCTTTCCCTTGCTAGACAACACCTCCAAGGTCAACAATGGCTCCTTCTCTCACTCCAAACGCTCAAGCTCACTAGGGTTTCGCTCTGGGGACTGGTGAGCACAAATGACGGCCATAAGGCCCCTTAAATAGGCCCCAAACCCGAGAAATTAGGGTTTCATTAAATAGCGCAAACTCGCCGAGTCCATCAATGCAACTCGTCGAGTCCGGTCATT
The DNA here is from genome assembly GCF_002870075.4 of Lactuca sativa. Classification (NCBI taxonomy): domain Eukaryota; kingdom Viridiplantae; phylum Streptophyta; class Magnoliopsida; order Asterales; family Asteraceae; genus Lactuca; species Lactuca sativa. The sequence continues at coordinate 177,900,972 of NC_056626.2, read as the reverse complement.
AATCCGGGTGAGAAATCGCGTCTCTACTCGGTGAGTCTACGCACCAACTCGCCGAGTTCTTCCACAAAACTCAAAATAAAAAGAATAAATATAATACCTGAAATTCCGGATGTTACACTAAAGAAGGAAGAACGAGGAAAAAGGAAACAAAGATCAAGGAAGCAAGTCTCCATTCTCACCTTAACACTCTTTTGGACATTTATAAGTGTCCAAGACTTGATTTTTATCATGGTAGGTTGCTAGATCTTGAGTTTTGTCCCATAAACTTCTTGTTCTTGTAGGTTGGGATGGTGAGATCTCTTAAAGTTTGCAACTTTATGAATCTCTGGGGCATTTGGTGAAGTATGTGCCTTAGATCTGGAGTTTGGTTGGGTTTTCAATCCATACATGAGATTTAGGTCATAAACCCTCATTTTGACCTAATATGGGTTAGTCTTGCTTTGTGTGTTTATCTAGGTGGCGTTTAGCACCTGTTATGGGATTTTGAGGACGTTTTGACTTTTGAGCTGCTTTGCAAGGTGAATTCTCTCACTGTACTGTAGGACAGTAGGTGTCATTATATGCTTGTTGTCTGTGTGACTCTTGCTTATATGCTTGCATCTTATGAATACTGGGCGGGGTCCGAAGCATACCGGGTTGGGCCGGTTGTATCCACCAAAGATTATCAATTCACACCAAAAACCACTTATTATGTGATATATCATCTAAACATCATTTATTGCAAGACAATATACATTAAAGCTACTTTATTTTGATTTTTTTTTGTAGTTTAACAACTTTGAATCAAAATGTTCCACAAAAGCACTCAAATTTCATAACTTTTTCTATGTCGACCAATATGATCTGTTATAATAATTTTTTTTTTTTTAAATCTAACATCTATAATGAAATAGTAAACTTTGTCATCATGAATCAAAATATTTTACTAAAATCATTTAACTTTGACAAGTATATGTATTGTTACCTCATGACGTTAACCTCTTGTAAAATGTCATAGTGATTGACGTTAAGAAATTCTTAAACATGGATGATTTTAATAAAAAGATATTTTATAGTAATTATACTTCAATATTTATTTAAATATATCGATATTTCTATTATAAGAATTTAGTATTAGCATTTTAAAAAAATTACATAAATGTTCTTGTTGTTTTTTAGATTTACAAGTTGCATCCGTAACTTTTTTTGGTTACATAGATGGTCTATATGGTTTCAATTTCTTGTGTGGTTGGTCCTTTTGGTTTTTCGGCTTACAAGGTGCATCCCTAATCAATTTACCCTAACCTAGTTTACTTATGTTCATCTTCATCACCCTACCAATTGGAAAATTATCAAAATTCTCCATCTTTGACGACACCCTTCTCCATCTCCCTCCCATTCCTTTCATACCCGCCATATATCGTCGTCAACAGATAGAGTTAAGCAAGCCTTCCCTCTAAATCTCACCATATTAAGTATAAGAAACCCTATTAAGACATTCTATCGACTCTAAAAGCTCTCTTACTTTTCTCACAAGAAACATTATTAAAAAACGCAAAAGAAACCAAATGTTGCCAATCACCACCAGTTTGACTTGATGATGTTATCCTATTTCACTTTATCCAATGATGATTCCTCCGTTAAGGAGTTTCAACAACCATAACTACCAAACGAGATGTCTCTCCCCATGCCCGGTCTTCCTTTTATGGTTCCTTCTTGTGATAATTTGGTTTAGCATCTCCAACTTCTCTCTCTCTCTCTCTCTCTCTCTCTCTCTCTCTCTCTCTCTCTCTCTCCGACACTGTTTCTTCACAACAAAATTCATGGTTTATGAGTTCCTCGTCCATATCATCTCATTTCATCGGAGTCAATAAGGCAAGGTTGAAATGGTCTTGGGAAAGAGGGTATGAGTACAATAGGTTAAGGTTACCGGTGGTGGTCGGTTAGGTTTTTAAGGGTTTATAATTTAATGTTTATAAATCTTAATATTATATAAAAAAGATAAAATAAAAATGATAGAAAAGTTTTTTATATGAATCAAATCAACCATATAAAAAATTAAAACCACATGAATTGTGAATATAATATAAAAATTATATGGACAAAAATGGCAAATCTAAAAAGTCATATGGACCATTTAAGTAATTTTGTCTATTATATTTTACAAATTTTAATTAAAAAAGAAAAGTACTAAATTGGGACCATACGAAGAAAAACATAGAGTAGGGACGTGGATGATAGTTATCATCCCTATCCAATATCCGTCAGAGCTTATCCGCTTTACGAACGTGGATCTGTGTGTTTGGTCAAACCATCAAACAACCCAAATAAATATATTCAACAATTCTCAAACTATTTCGTACATTTATTTATTTCCTTCTTTAATATTTTTGGTAATGTATCACACATCTAAAACTTCAAACTGAACATACAAAAACTAAAACTTAATTACCCTCTAGCTCTAAAAAAAGCCATTACGAATGCAATATCTCCAAAAAATTGTAATAATTCTCAATTCTAAGGAATAATAAAAATGAGAATATACATTCAGGATTAAGGAGACTAATAAATGTATCTGTCTTTTAAAAAATATTTCAAAATTTATCAATAATTTTAAAAAATTCTTCCAATAACCATCTATTCACAAGGACATTGCAAAGGGCTTTAGCAATGTGAAAAGGGTTTAATACATCTTTTTTTCTATCTTTATCCAAAATTTTGTTCTAACAATATAAAGTTTCATTTTCTAAAAAAGTAATTTTTTAAAATCTTTACCATTTAAAAAACCTTCAAAAAAAACTGTTTTATTAATAAAAAATTATGATTTTCACCAAAATAAAATTGGTTACATTATTAGTTTTAAATTTCGTACTATTAAACTTTTTTTTTTTTGAAACAATATCATTTTAAAACTTAGATATTAATAATTGACATTGCAAAATTGATGGTTATATAGAGAGTTTTTTAAATTTTAGATTAACATTTTTAAAAAATACTGATTAATTTTAGCTATTTTTGTTTTCTAAATTAAAATAAAAAGCGGATAAAGATAAAAGATAATAATTTGGCTAAATTAGATTCATCCATATCTTAATGATAAGCTCAGGCAAGTATAGCTAGACTTGGTAAGACACTAATGCTGTTCCCATGTGCCAACGATTGCTTGCCACGTGTCCACGCTTTTTTTGCTCTTTATCAAATCCATATTTATATGCTCCCCAAGAATGGTTCCAACCCTATCTTTGATCTGTGTTTCACAAACACTCAATTTCTCTGTTTCTTTGTTTTTCATACCCCATAATTCCATAAACAAAAACCAACTTCCATTTTCATTCCTTCATCATCAAAATCTAATCGAAATGGGTGAAGGAAAAAATCAAAACTATAACAAAGATCATCATCTGAAACAAAAATGGGATGTAATGGAAGAAGAAGCAGACAAGTATAAACATGAACATAAACATCCATGTTCTTCAAATGAAGAAGCTTGTTCAACAATCTCAGATGGATCATCGTCGTCCATAACGTGTTGTTCTTCATCTTCTTCATCTGATACAACAGATGATGCGTCTTCTTCTTCCGCGAATTCCAGTAGATCTTCCTTGTATGATCTATCAGACCTAATGTCTCAGTTACCTATCAAGTAAGTTCCGTTAATTTGCGTAATTTTCCCCCTAAATTTGATTGAATTTAGGTTACGATCTGTCATCTGTATACTGAAATGGTTGAATTTGCTGCAGACGAGGTCTATCGAAGTTTTATCATGGAAAATCAGACTCATTTTCATCTCTAGCGAGGGTAACGAGCGTTGAAGATCTTCCTAAGAAAGAACACAAAATGAAGAAGAAGATGAAGAAGAGCTACAGATCTCACACACTTCCTAAACCGATCATCTCAAAGAGAAAATCGAGAGGTTATTTGAAGAAAAAGTTTGGAAGTAGCAGCATGAAGAAGAAAATCGATGAGTGATTGTGGCTTTTCCATGTCTGTTTTAGGCTAATCGATGTTTTTTTCTGTAAATATAAGGCTTTTTGCTTCTTAATTACTTCAATTAAAAAGAGCAAATTAAAAAAGTTAAATTCATTAGATTCAGAGAAAAAAAAAAAGTTATTACACAAATCTAAGAGATAATGATGAATTGATCATCGAAGTTATTACACAAAAACAGCAGAGATTGATGTTTTCATGGAGATTTGATGGACCGATTTTGTAATCTGCTTGATCTTCTCATCGGAGATGGTGTAACCACGGTGGTCGGTTCTATTTTGCGCCTCTGTTTCTTGATGGTTTTCTCGTTGTAAACAACAGAATCTCCGGTTGAGTTCTCGATGTGAGAGGCTTTTGTTTCGCCGGAAAAAATGGTGGATTGGATCAAAGAATTGCTTTCTCCGAACACAAACTCGCCGAGCAACTCGACAGATGGTGGATGAATGTGACTATGTTCTTCAGAAACATCTTTCTGTAAAGGTGTAGATTTCATCAATGGTGATTCTTCTTCTTCGTGGTCTTCTTGTTCAAGAACCCTAATTTCTTCCTTTTCAGCTTCGTGATTTGCTCCGGCGACAGTTGGTGTTACCGGAGGTGAGGATTTCATCCGTCTTGAATACATGACACCGAAAGATGATGTAAGAATTAACATAAAAAACCCGATTACACCTACAAGATTTAGATCAAAACTTTCCGATTGGATAGTTTCAGTTTCTATTTCTGAATCATTAATCTCCTCCATTTCTTGTTCTGCAATTTCTTCGTTTTCATCGGAATCTGTTGCTACCAACGTCTGATCATCATCATCAACTTCTCTTTCACCCTCTACATCATAAATCGCCACCATTTCTTCTGCAATTTCGTCGTTTTCATCAAGATCTTCATCTTCTTTCCACATTTCACCATGAATGACATCTGCTTCATCATTTTCTAGATCAATATCAGCTCCTAATTCTTGCAACGAATCAGAGGTTTCCTCTTCATCGTCATGAACGCCAACAATATCTACTTCCTTCAATCTTCCTACCACTAATTCCGTTTCCATTAATGAACAACTTCCAACTTGAGAAAAGTTTAAACCTGAAACTCCATAAACATTACTCCAAGTTTCTACTGTATGAAAAGGGGTTGGAGAATCCATTGAACATATAGCTTGAGTAGTATAGATTACAGCAATCACAACAGCGATAAACTTCAAAAAGCCTTTCAAATTCCAGAATCTCTCATCGTCCCCAAACTCAATCTCTTCTTCTTCTTCTTCTTCTTCATCTTCTTCTTCTTCTTCTTGGCTTTCACCTTCTTCATCTTCTTCTTCACATTCACCTTCGTTGTTTATCAAATCCAGGGTTTGTTCTTCTTTTTGAGAACAAGAATCAACAAACCCATACGAATCTGCCCCTAATTCCATTCCAGGAGCTTCAAAAGAATTACTACTTCTGACACTTTCTTCGTTTCCATGAAGAACAGATATCATCCTACGTCGATTAGGGTTATAACGTAAGAACTTAGGCCTCGGTGAAAGGTAATTGTTAACAGGGTCATAAGGCTTCTGGACATGATCAACAACAACAGGGGATTTCACAGATTTTGACTCGAAACTAGAGGATCTTTGGAGACTTGGTTGTTCATTAACATCTAGGGTTTCGTTCCTTTCACCCAAGATTTTCTTTTTAAGAACAGTAGCTTTGTTAGTTGTGCAAATGGTGTGACTCATGAAATTCTTGGTAGGCGATTGTTTCTTTAACCTTGAAGCCATTTCTGGGTTCAATTCATTCTCGTTGTTTCCTCCTGCATCTAGATTTCAATTTTCCAGATATCATAAATCAAATTCAAATTAAACTAACAGAATTTAGGTTAAAATCAATACGATTACATTTATACAAATCATAAGGAAGATATAGAAAGAGAACTTACAACTGAATGAAGGATCAGTAACTGAAGAAGGTTTAATGGAGTTTGATGAAGTGAAACTATCCATAATTTTCTAGAACTTTGATTGTTGTCAAGAACCGATCGATCGAATTGAGACAGAGTAAGAAGGGAAGAGGGGGATGAAAATATGACCGTTATTTTTGTTAGGCGATGTTTATAAAGATTATAGATTTTGAAATAAGATTCTTTTTTGACCGTTGGAGGGGTGTAAATGAAAAAACTAGAAAGTAGCCTATTCTTGACCACAATCTCGAATCAGTGGAGCCTCTGTAACATAATGGATAATCTATATTTTAATACTAATTTAAATGAACCCAAACCCAACAACCCAAGGCCCAATAATTATTTTGATAGAATTAATGGGCTCAATAATGTTACTACAATATCATATTTTACTGTTTTGAAGTTTATCTATTTTTTCTTTTATAAAAAGTAGTATCAAATCAATTCACACAACACCCACTGATTGAAAGGAAACAAAGATTACGATCATATTGTAGATGAATCATTGATAACTAATAGTAAAATTTTCCAACAAGACGATTATAAGTATCCAACACCAAACCAATTGACTTCCGTTGACGAAGACGATATCAAACAAAGACGATCGCCGCTTTAATTTTTAAGTTAAACCGAACTTCTTAACTTTTTTATTTTGATATTTTTAAGTTGATAAAATCATTGTATATACGATTGGTACCAACAAAATGTTAAAAATAATTTTTATTTTTTTATCAAAAAATAATGAAATCCAATTTTAGGGTCCTGTTAGTTGGACTATGAAACACTCATCATCTATGCTAGTTGAATTTGTCATTGATATAATAAACGTTTAATTTATTTTAGGAAAAAGAACATTATATACGGAAAAATAAATTACCATATATTTAGATCCCAAAGCGTCAGATTCGTTATCTTAATGTTGAACAAGTCATATGATCGTGTAACTAACAATAGTTTGAGTAAACAAATCCAAGATTAGAATAATTATAACAGTTAAGACTACAATGTCTTCTAAAAGTCCAAAAACTAATCCGTTAATGATATTCCAAAGACCTTCAACCTGAATACATGATAAAAAAATAAGTGTTATGTCAGATCTCCGGCTAGCGACAAAAACGTCAGGTTGTGCGACATAGCGTTGGATCATAGTTACATCATACAATGAGCAATACAAAAATCATAAAGTTAAGTATATAATTATTACTTAAAGTAGTGTTTACATAATTCGTGCTTGAGGAGTACAAAACAATACAAGTTTAGCAAAACGTAATTTTAAAACATAATCTTTGCCTAAACAGTAAGGCCAGAACAAAATAGAAACAATGATTGATCCCATAATTAATCGGTGAGTGCATATCCATCTCTTAAGTTCTTGAGAATATATGAGTTTTAAAATATGTCAACAATAATGTTAGTGAGTTTTACAGGTTTTGACTTTTCGTATTTTAAAACCAAAAAGTTATTTAAAAGTGCGAGTTCGTGAAGTATAAGTACTTACCTTACTTATATAATCGTGCTTGTGACTCGGTGCAAGTGTACTTGTTAATATTTGTTTACTTATAAAAAGATAAGTTTTATAACAACAGTTTGTGTGTTTCGTATATTTACAAGTATTTGTTTTACTTATAAATATACATAGAAACATAATCTATCTTTCTACATGTGTATTTTGGTTACACATAAATACTATTTCAATTCTGTATGAGTGTTTTGACATATATAAATACTATTTCAATTCTATATGAGTGTTTGGCTACGTATAAATATTATTTTATTGTATACAAGTGCTTTTAGAGTGTACTTTGGGGATATCATGAGCCTATAACCGAGCTAAATGATGAGATCGAGCCTGCTTGTGGCACTACAAAGTGGCGTGCCGAGAACATCACCAACGTTTCATCGACGTTGTGAAAGAAAATAGGAGAATGAACATTATCGTCTGTTTCGACTCGCCAGACGAAGGTTGTAGCTAGCAACCAGAGGCAGGAGTGTCAACCCGTATAGATCTATACAATACGTTCTCGCACGTTTAAGATTTAACGGTTATAGTACAGAGGATTTCACTAAGTTTTTATTCTTAGTTGATGAAGAGTAACAACTCATAAAAATCCCAAGTTTAACAGATCTAAAAGTGTGTGCATTTATGTCATAAACTTTAGTTAAAAAGCTTATTAGACTATTGTTCGTTCGTTAAGTTCAAATCGTTTAAAAAAAATACGATTTTTTGTCTTTAAACTTTAAGTTATAAAGTTCATGAGATTTAATGTTCGTTTGTTGTATAACACTATAATAAAAGTTTTCTAACAAAAATTAGACAGCATAACGACTGTATTTTGATCAAAACCAAGTTTTGCCCATTGTAAAACTAACAAAAACACACTAATGTACAAGTCTATAAAACACTAAATATATCATTTATATATATAATAATTCTAAACTACATGATGAACAGTTCTGGCTTTTGATTGGCTTTTGGATTTTTTTTTTTGCTACGTTTGTTTTGTTATATATATTTGATACGTGTTGTTCCTGCTCCCACTTCCGGTTGCTGCCAATTAGATACGCACAAAAAAAGCTCCACCGTCTAAACTCACCGCCTCATGTTTTATTTCTTTGACTGCTTATCTTCTCAAACAACCCATTCTCTCTGAACAATGTAAACTGGAATTCAAGTGTAAAAATTACTATTAGTTTGCATTGTTTAATCACATTTACGTTATTGCTTGGTCGATTTTCCCCAATTGGTTATGACTCGAATAGTCGAATCATGTAGTTACCGAAATGTTTTTCTTTAGGACCTCTCCAGTTTAACAAAGTTTTTGGAAATCAAATATGAATCAAGTTCCATACTTTATAAAAATGTTTGTGTTCTTGAAGACATTCTACTCATTCTAATAATGCATAGTTTTTGAATGTATATTTGCATAGATGGAAATCAAAAGAACCATTCCCATAGGCTCTGGTGATTCTAGGGATTATAAAACAAAAAGATATTTGTTGGTGGGAACCGAAGGTTAGCATATGAAAATCTTGAATATATAAAAGCTCCATTTATCTGATTCTTTCCATACCTTTGTTTCCAAAATTTTATAACTATTTAACAAAAACTAGGAGGTGTTCCCTCGCTCCGCGAGGGACAGAGTTTGCTGACGGGTCCTTTTTATCGGATATTTCTTGGCTGCCTGCAAAGAGGACAAATTGCCCATAATGACAAAATAGTTTTGTTTTTATCATTAATATAGGCAATGAACTTTTTTTACCTTACCGTAAATTATGTACTACTCAATGAAGAGTTTGATATGATTATTAGTTTAAACAATACGTATAAATAAAAGTCAGGTGACAAACCATAACAACTTAACATGCAAACACAACCACATCAAGGCTAATTAAAGACAAATCGTTATAAGTGCTCAAGAAGGTGACAAATGTATGATTTGTAAGTTTCTAATTTGATAACTCTTCTCAAATGTTAATAGATGTTTGATTGTTATTCTGATATGCGAATGACATAAATGATCCAAAAAGTTGTATGAGTTCTACATAATACGCCTACATTTCCCTAATATCAAATAATGGGACAAAACCAAGTGCAAAGGGTAAATCTTTCCAAATCCTAGAAAAAGTGAAAAAATATCTAATTTTCCAGAAGAAACACATATCTCATAATACATACCCTTGTATCCAACTGTCACCAATAAACCAATATCAACGTTACCTACAATTAAAAAAACTAAAAAATAACAGCAAAGTCCAAGGAAAAACCCAAAATGAAATTTTTTAACCTGAGTTCATCCTTCCAGCTTTCTGGTGAGAATATAAAATTCAAAGTACATTGCTAGTTAGTGTTTCTTTTTTGAAAAAAAATTAAATATAAAAAAACGGAAAAAGCTGTTAATTGAAAATACAGTGCTATTTACTGAACTTATAATCAAGAGATGGAAAATGAACCAAATGGCAATGTATTGTGGGTTTTTGGTAAGCAAATTAAAAGAAATTGAAAAAAACAGAAAAAATAGGTATAAATGTAAAGCAAGTCGAAAAAAAAAAACAATAAATTACCATGTTTGTTCTTTCTTTCAATCCAAATAAGAGAACAAATAAACCACTCAAAAACCATATCATTTGAAACAAAAAAAAAAGTTGCATGATCAAATACCTTTAGAAAAATGGGTGAGAAGAATTGAGTCAATAATGGTCTCTTTTTTTTTTCCTTTAAATCATCATCAACCTAAAAGATCATAAGATACTATTTTCTACCTTAGAATTGAAAATATGTTTTCCACATGCATACCCTTTCTCCCGTTTTCTCTCATGACTTAACAAATGATGACTCAACATTTATTAATTATTAGGCTCTCAATATAATAAAAGTAATAACAATAATAAGACTTACCGAATAGCTGTGTATTTTCTATAACTGTATTTCACATAAGGTAGACAATTCTCAATTAGATTCTCCAGCACGTAGAGAACATTTTTGGATCCAACACTTTAAAAATTAAAAAATTTATACATTTAATAAAATGTAACCATAATTTTACTACCTCTGATATGATTAAACGTTGAGTTATAACTTGCTGAAGTGTCATGAAGTTTCGATATTCCAATGTATGATTCCATAAAGTAGAGACCAAAAACCTGCATTATCAAAGATTAAAAAATTAAATTTATATATAAAAATGTTAAATTTACAAATAATAAGTTTGCTAATGACCTTATAAACCAAACTATTAGCTCTATATTCAGAACACATGTGCTTTTCATCTTTAATTAACTTCACAGGCACTTTCCCTCCCATTAGTGTAAAATATTGGATAGCAAACAAGTACCATGCAGTCGACCCAAACCTTGGTTACCCGGTTCCCCAGTTACATCCGGGGCCAGCTGCATGGACCTAGTTACCATGATAGTTGACCAGTGGCAGCGCTTTCCCTTTTATTGATACTACACATTCATGATGACATTGATCATAAGGAACATTTCAAATTAATAATATTTCTTTTAAACCATTAATCCCATGAAAAAATGACTATTTTGCCCTTACGTTTACATTTATAATTGAGCCCATTTTACATGGGGTCAATATATGAGGAGAGGTATACCTTGTTCAAGTTTGAAAAGTACATTACCAAAGAGAAGTGGTTTCTTCCCTTGTCTCGTTTTAACAATATCACCATTAAACTCATCAATTGTCCGATTTTCCACATCTTCAGGTAAATTTTATCAACACGGGGTAGACACCATACATAACACATGATTGAGCTCTAACGGATGTTTACCTCTTGTAAACATATTCTATTATAATCAAAATATGGAATATACATATGAGTCATTTCAAATTTTCAATTAACCAAGAAAAGCGACCAAAAAGTTAACGGTTGAATGTTATATTCATGGAATGGTAATCAAGTCTTATTTCATAAGTTATTGAATAAACATCGATAAATGTTAGAAAAAAAATCCATTTAGAAAAAAAAAATCCATTTAATATTTAAGGTTCTACTATTGGGTGAATTCAATTGACCCGGGGAGCCTACAGATCTATCATTTCTTATGGGTTGACCGTCTTTCATACTTTGAATGTCTCAAGGTAATCCAACAACACCACAATTTGGTGAAGCTCCAATGTAACCTTGCCCATGGGTATGTCCTAAGACATGTTGTTACGATACTAAATAAAACCAATGTTGATTTTGCATATTAGGTTTTTGTCGTTGTAAACCCATATTAGGGCGAAAACTATCAATTTCCTGAAAACCATGTTGATACCAGTTGTCAGTTTTACCCTTAAAAGTTCAAACTAAACAATAACATCATAAGATGCAAGAAAGAAGAAAACATAAATGCCAATATGTGTTAAGTCTATATAATACCAGATGTTGCCACGACATCCACAAATGCCAATTTGTTCCCCATCTCCCTCGAACTCCTTTCTGTTGGATTAATGTCTAAGTCCATAACTATAATTGGTAAGACTTGACCCGACCCGGCATGGTCCATTTGGGTTGCATGGCATCATGCATTTGGATAGACTATAATGAGAGAAATAACACTTAAGGATTATTAATATATTATAAGTTCTACTATATTAATAGGATTATTTAATTAGTATTGATCAAAAATTAATTTAGAATTAATTAAGTGATCAAAAGAAGACTAATTAAATATATGGGTTGATTGTGTAAATCATCCATACTTGTATAGTGGGCTAAGACTCCATGGATTATCAAGTTGGGCTAAAACCCATAGGATGATCCATGGTGTATTTGAACCCATGGATCCAAGGAAATGGAAAGCCATGACAATTAGGGTTTACCCTAATTATGACACTATATAAAGATCATATTGTTGGGAAAAATCGGCCACTATGTGTGAGAAAGAAAGGGCTAGCCGATTTTCATGAAGTGTGGAATTCTCTCAAGTCTTTCCAAGTGCATATGATGTTGTGTGAACCATTTGAGGTGTCACACTTGGGGCACTAAGCACTCAAGCTTCATGAAGACAAGCTACATCAAACAAAGGTATGTATTTTATCCATTTGATTACCCAAGTATCAATGATTGTATGCTAGATAGGGTAATACCTTGGATATTCATATTTGTATGTATAATAGAGAAAACATAGATCCAAGGTATTTAGGGTTGCATGTACACTTAGGAGTGTTAGAATACTCAAAACCCAATAGTGGTATCAGAGCCTAGGCTTGTTTTCTTGTTATACCTGCAAAAACTACTTAAAAATCGAATTTTTGTGCTGTCTGGACAACGGACTCGGCGAGTCCATCAGGAGACTCGACGAGTCCATGCCTTAAAAGTGTTCAAAATGATCCAACTCGCCGAGTTGGTTCATGCACTCGACGAGTTGGACCCCCAGACAACATATATTCGACTTTTTTGGCTGAAATTGGACTAGGAACATTACCCTAAGATGTTTTTGGACTTATAAACTTGTTTTTGATGTGGTAATGTTCATGCTAATCCAATTTCAAAGATAATTGTCAATAGATTCATGTTTTGTATTAGTTTAAGGTTTAGACTAATTACATGAAAAAGATTGATTTGAATTATCTTGTTCTTATGAGTTGCTTAGATTAATAAAAAGGTTGATTGATTATGTGTCTTTGATCCATTTTAATCTAAGAGATGATTCTAAAATGTGTTTGTGTAACTTGTCCTCAAGTTATATGAAAAGTCACATTTAAGTCTCATAAAACTCATAAAAGTTGGCAATGGTTACAAAAAATGAAGAGTCTTGTCCTCAAGTTATGGAGGTTCAAGAGTCACTTCATTAAGTAATAAAAAATGTAACCTTAATTAATTCCATAAGTTACAAAAATAAAGAAAAGTTACATTCTTTTATTAGTTTAAAGTCTTCCATAACTTGTCCTCAAGTTATGGAACTTGAAGAGTCTTTTATTTAAAACTACTTTAAACACATAAGTTATGAAATTAATTAGTTTTGAATAGTTTCAAAACTTGCCCTCAAGTTTTGGAATTTGAAAAGTTTTCACTTATGAATACTTTAATTCCAAGTTAGCCCTTAGAATTTTAAAAGTTAAAATTCAACCCTTATACTTTATAATATTATAAGTTAATATATATATATATATATATATATATATATATATATATATATATATATATATATATATATGTATGTATAAGAGTAAAGTCAGTCTTACCGTTAGTAGGCCTCATTCACGAAGCCGGTCAATAAGGGGGGGGGGGGTATAAGGTTACTGCCTATAAAATGACAGTTTAATGGGTGTCCACTCTCACCCACCACTTCCTTGACTGGTGGAGGGTCGTTAGCCGAACGGGTAGGACAAGGACTATAATTCTCCCTTCATTAAAAGTATTAATGATAAATACTAAGTAACTAAACCTTTTATAAATACCCAATCTTAGTTACATAGGAAAAAGTGAATAAGGTGTTAATCCATGAAATTACACTTTGCACTTTGTTTAAGTCGGTTAGTGGAGCGTGTGAGGTTAACCGGCACACTAACCTGGACTTAACAAGGCAGGCAAAGGGTAACTTAATATTTATCATAGTATCGGTGGAGCGTGTGTGGTTAACTGGTACATCGATTAAGGGGTAAATATTAAGGGTACCTAGTATATTTGCATGGTTACTTCACACCTTGTTTTGTGATCCCCGGCATCCCAGTCACAAAACCTGAAGGGCACACTCGAGATTGAAACATGCCATTGAACAGTTCAATGAATATCAAAAGATCTAGGAGTTTCAAATCCAATTAAAACCTAATAATACATTTTGTTTATCTTGGTGGAAATTGGTGAATCGTCATTCACCTACCTTCAAATATTTTATAGCTTGGATTACGGCATCCATCTTCTAAGTTATAAAATAGTTTGTTGGGTCCTACCTTAATATTTCATATTGGGTGTCATATTAAGGACTTTAAATTAACTATCTTGAATATCTCCCAAAAAGATGTCTGGTTTAGGCATTTATGATCTTCCCAAATCTGTTGAAACAAGCTTTCCTAAATGAAGATGATGTCCCATGGAAATCATACTTCTTTCTCCTCCTCCAATAATTCTCCCTAACCCACAAGTTCTTGAAAAGTTTAAGGTCACTCAAGCCCTATTGGCAAGCAAAGGTCTACGTGTGGTCACATCTTGGAGATGTAGTCACATATTGACAAGCCGGGAGAGTTGGGTGTCAAAGTCTTGAGAAAGTTGGTGGCTCAACTACTTTCTAAGTCACATAGTGAGTTCCTTTGGGACTCCTATGAAACAGACTAAGACAAGACCTTTAATGATCTTATCTATTTGCTAAAATCAACTTCCTAAAACTTTATGGACATTGAAAATGATGACAATGGATATCCAGTAAAGCTCTCTCTTCCCAATGGAAAGGGATCGGCCATAGTCAGCTCAGTTGACCAAATGGTAAAGAGAGAGGCTAAGTCTGAGATAGTCCCATTATCAAGGGTCCATTGCCAAAGGAAGGGGAATTAGTTACGAAGCTGCCGAATTTACCTAAGGATGTTAAAGTCAATAAGTTTGACTCTACTTCAGGTAAAGTCCACTATCTAACTCTGCTAAGTTTCTATTTTGAGATTCTTGATATATGATGTGACTGGGTCACATGGTGACGTTTTAAGAATCAAAGAAAGTGAAGAAACTTAAAGAAAGAATATGCTGAATCTGATCGCGTAGATGGATTTCTATCCCATAGTTTAAAGATCGGATTCTTGAGCTACTTCTTAGGAGTTATGGGATATTGCTTAGGAATAGATAACAACAAGTTTTCATATGGATTGTAAGGATAAGTTTTTCCGCAAAGTTTTTAAAATAAAAAGAATTTTTTTATTATTTATTTTAAGATATCCTTACAATGGCATCTGAGGAAAAAATTGTTGCTTATATGATTCCATTAATAGCAAGAGTGGGAATATGAAATTGATTCTTTCATTTGTGCTAATGTCTAAATTTACCAAATAAGGAAAGATCCTCATCACCCAAGTTTCAATTGGACCGGAACTTGGAATCATGCAAGTTGTATAGCATGATGAATGAGAACTTTCAAGCATTGGAAAAATTAAGACTAACTACTTGTTCACATGGATGTGAGAGTCAAGTAACGGACTAAGGGATCGAGTACACATTCTTGTGCACTAGTCAAGTCCACCACAAAAGATCGATAAGATTATTCGTCATAATTTACTAAAGCTCAGCAAATATGGTTATACTTACAAGCTTAAGTGTAATTCTGAGACATTGGAAACAGGTTCCAATGTATGACAGAGCGAATAAGAAGAATCAACTTAGGCAGAAAGATAAAAGTTTCTCAAATATGAAAAAATGGGAGAGTACTTTAGTATCAGTTTTTGTGATCATCTTAATGATCAAGAAACCATATCACAATTAGTTCTCTAAGGAAGAGGAATCTTGAATTGTTGAAATGGTTAAATCAAGAAGATGAGTCATACTTCGTTCCAATACAAGTCTTAGAGTCATACTCCAAGATTGTAACTTGAGTGATATGCCTTAAAGAAGGTTTAAAACACTTGTCAAATGTAAGAGTAAAAGTTTTCTACTCTTGTACATTTGAAATTGGTAAGTTGTGATGTTTTAGATAAAACAAAGACCAACTAAGGCCAATTGTGTGAAGTGTTTGTCTTGATTAGAATCCACACTATCTCTTGAATATCTGACAAGAAAGTCTTATATGTCAAGAGGACAGTGGGAGTCTTAAAGGTCTTGAAAGTCTCAAGAACTAATCAAGAATGAAACCTGAAGTTCCTCACTAACACACGACTTGAGGTTCATAACCTATCGTGTTGACATATTCTGTGCCCATTCCAATTAAAGTTGGCTTTGCATATGAACTCTTAGAGTTCTCAATTGGTTGCACAACAGCTTGGAAGCAATGGCAGGCCCGTGAGCTGCCACATGGCAAGAAATTAAGATTGAATTCAGTCCATAATAGCTTGATTTTGTCATTATCCTGTCTTGTGACTATGGTTTTGACAATTCACATGGATAAGAACACATACACCATTAAATCTAAGTGTCATAAGGTTTCTCTCCGATTCATGAAAATGGTGGTGAGGAAACACTTTCACTAAGTAGATTTTAGCTAGATAGCAATTGTGATATTTTCATTCTCAAAGTCGTTAGTGGAGCATGTGTGGTTTACCGACACACTAACATGGACTTGTGAGAAGTGGCAAAGGTCTAAACAATCAAGACTATGATTACGACATCCCTTTTCATAGTTCTTAAAATTGTTTAGACACACATGTTAGCTATCTAAGATAAGGTGTATGATTATGATAAAGTTTTATCAAAGCAATCTAGTATCAGAAATTTGAACTTTGGTAAGAAAGTCAATAAAGTATTGATTTCTAGAAGTCCAGCTGATTTCTAAGTACATGTCAAAGCTAATGGGAGCATAAGTTTTATGCTAATAATCATCATGTTAGTGGGAGCATGATAATTATGATAAGTATTTCAAGTTAGCAATGTTAATTATAGAAAATTAAAGTTTCAATTTGGAAAGAGTTGTTTTGCTATAATTAAGGGAGAGGAAATTATACTTCATCTCAAATCTAAAAGCTTAGATTGAGGTTTTAATCGTATTTAGTCAAGGATATATATATATATATATATATATATATATATATATATATATATATATATATATATATATGAATTTCATGTTGGAATGGCTCAACATAAGAAAATTTTGTATATGGGTCCATTATTTGCGTTCTAAAATTCGATTATGATTACGACATCCCTTTTCATAATCTAAATTTTGAGAACTTGGCAAATAGAAATGGAAATGTTATAGCAAAAAATTGGTTTAGTCTTTAAGTGAGACATCATGAATCGTGTCCCATATGCTTCAGATATAGGATTGATTACATGTGCTATATTCATCCTTTCTAAAATTTCCAAATGCCTAAGCATTAAGAAGGGAAAAGGTCTAGAATTGGATATGACTAAAAGGATTAAACAATTGTCGAAGACAATCTAAGGCTTACCAAAGATTGGCTACTCAAGGATAGTTGGAAGTATAGTGATAATTCTGGAAGGACCATATTGACATAATCTGTAAGGAGGCAATTCTTGTTCAGAAGTGATAGTCAAAATGGAATATGGAAATGTTTCAAAGTTAGAAATTATTCAATCTGTGTGAGATTAGGAAACTTAATGCAAGAAGGATGTTTCCAAGGAGCTGATCTCCTTTGGAATGCTTTGTAATGGTTCTTGTCAAGTCTTTCTGACTTTGTGCATAATCATTACAAGAGGATCAATGCATATAAGTTTAGAATCTAATAGATTTCAGTAAATGGCATGAATTTGGAATTCTTGCATTTGCAGTAAGGATTTGGGACTGTGAAAAGAGGATCATTGGAGTTATGTTCAATTGATCTATTTCACAAAGTAAAGATCATAGACAAACATAGTATGCATACTTGGTGTATGGCATGACTAGTGTTTAGAAAACATAGTGTATATCCTTGGAGCATGGGACAACTATTGTTTTAAATTCAAGAATAACGTTGATAGCTGAAACAGTATATAATGAATAATGTGTAATCATATGGTGATAAATAAAAGGTGTTTTATTTATGTTCATAGGTTTTGATACCATATTGGATTCAATTATTTTTGTGTTTCACTTTGCATGTTTTAACTTCTTGAATAACTAGGTCATTGTTCTGGATGACTAAGTTATTCAAACCATCCACATTCGGTCATATGTTGGAAGTAGATATGAATTAAGACTGTCATGGGTTGGCTTGTAGAGGTCTAAGTTGTTGGACAAAGGGCTACAACACTCATGAGTGCTCATAAGTTCTGAGTATTGGATTCAACCCGCGCTCATTGGAATCACTTCATGGATTTTATCACGAGTGATCATGAGACGATAATATATTATATTCTTCAAACCTAGAGATATGAGTTGTTACTATGAGTTGGTTGTACATTGATTGCACGAAAACGCATTCGGTAACTCGGTGTTATAAAACGTTCATTTGTGTATGATTCAACAAGTAGCAGAACAAGCCATATGAGTTGAAGTTTATCCATTCCTTTTACCTCCAGGATAAAAGCGATATCTGTGGGCCCGTCGATGATTTGATGATGACAAATGAAAGTGCTCGGCCAGGCCAAGACTGATTTGATTTGTTCAATTAGTCAGCCGTCATAAATCGGAAATTGGGAAACAACAAATGGACAGAGAGAATGATTATAATCCATGTCTCAGTCCATATGATATCTAGAATGGAGGAATATATGATCCCTTATCTAATGGACAAGTCATTGACAAAGGTCAGAGTTCATCGACAAGGTCAGAGTTCGACAGAAGCTTTTGAGAGCTACGATTGCCAGTCGGTTCTTGAAGTCATACACAATAATAGTTTTAGACTTATCCAAGTGGGAGACTGTTGGATTAATGTCTAAGTACATAACTATAATTTGTAAGACTTGACTCGACCCGGCATGGTCCATTTGGGTTGCATGGCATCATGCATTTGGATAGATTATAATTAGAGAAATAACACTTAAGGATTATTAATATATTATAAGTTCTAATATATTAATAGGATTATTTAATTAGTATTGATCAAGAATTAATTTAGAATTAATTAAGTGATCAAAAGAAGACTAATTAAATATATGGGTTGATTGTGTAAATCATCCATACTTGTATAGTGGGCTAAGACTCCATGGATTATCAAGTTGGGCTACAATCCATAGGATGCTACATGGTGTATTTCAACCCATGGATCCAAGGAAATGGAAAGCCATGACAATTAGGGTTTACCCTAATTGTGACACTATATAAAGATCATATTGTTGGGAAAAATCGGCCACTATGTGTGAGAAAGAAAGGGCTAGCCGATTTTCATGAAGTGTGGAATTCTATCAAGTCTTTCCAAGTGCATATGATGTTGTGTGAACCATTTGAGGTGTCACACTTGGGGCACTAAACAATCAAGCTTCATGAAGACAAGCTACATCAAACAAAGGTATGTATTCTATCCATTTGATTACCCAAGTATCAATAATTGTATGCTAGATAGGGTAATACCTTGGATATTCATATTTGTATATATAATAGAGAAAACATAGATCCAAGGTATTTAGGGTTGCATGTACACTTAGGAGTGTTAGAATGCTCAAATCCCAACACTTTCTGCCTTCAACAACTTCACCTACATCTATAGTCCAGACTTAACATCTTTCATAAGTAAACTGTATACATAGAAAACTAAAACCAAAAAATAAATATGAAAATAGAAAAATCATTTAGGACTGGAAAATGAGAGGTAGAAATAGATTATTATGGAGCATACCATAGTTAATTTTTCCAGGAGATGGCATAAATCTTTCATATCTCCATCATCACCGATCCCAAATCAAAATACAAACTCTTCATCAACATTGACATTTCAACAAACACATACCGTGCAATAGTAGTTCCTATAGAATAACATTCATTTGTTCAGACTTCAGACTTGAATTGGAACTTCAATCAACGACTTTCTCATTCGAATCATGTGAAACTTACCTTCAATTTTAGATGAAACCGATGGAAATGGAGTTCCAAGTTCCTAAAAAAATCTCATATCCCAGGGAAATCGTTCTCCATTACATACCCTCTGATGGCCTACAAAATAAATAAATAAAATCAGCAGATTGTCAGCTCGATGGGTGCAAGGGTTGGTAGCTTTTGTGAAAGAAATCTATTAGAGAATATGGATGTCAACGGAGTAACAACATAAGATAATAACAAATACGTTGAGTGCGATTTGAAGAAAGACGACATGAAAGCGACGAATTTCTGAAAACAACAACGACAACAGGCAAAACAGAACATTGGAAAGCATACAAATACCAAAAAACAAAGGAAAGAAGCAAATCAATTGAAGACAGTTGTTAGCACATAATCAACATTTTTTCAAAAAACAAATTAAGAAACATTGAAAAAGTCAAAGTCTGAAAAAGAAACTCCCCTGCACTTTCGAAGGTTGTCGCAAAAAAAAATAATTCCAAAACAACTCAACAGATCCTCTCCAAATTAGTGTGTATTTTACACTTTAAAAGCAAATCGATGTTGCACCTTGTTCTTCACCAGTTTCATAGAGAATCGCCACCAGCGCCCTGCAATTAGCAAGCAGAAATTCAGTAAGGCCTAATTAAAAGTTGAAATAGAACGAAGTTAAAACAAAGTGAAATACAGAGAAGGAGTAGTATGCGTCGACCTCATCGGTCGATTCTCTCTGCCGCCTTTACTTGTCGTGTCTGCTTTCATCGGCTGAAGAATAGAATCAATACCCCCGAGTCCGAATAGTAATCTGAATTGAAGTGAATATTGGAAACCGATCAATCGTCATGGTGCCGATTTGATTTAAAGCGATGAGCGGTTGAGGAGCAAGAAAGGGGAGTGTCGGAGATCGCAAGATCGTCTGTTTTTTGTGTAGAAGGTAAGCAGTAGGCAGTGATATAGGTTGATGAGAATGAAGCAGTTTTGAGGCGGTGAGCATCTGATTGGAGAATTAAACGGTGGAGAAGAAGAAGCGGACACATATTATTCAGTCGTCGACTCATTTACCGGGATGTATATCTAGGTTTTTTTTAATGGATCAATAGAAAGAGAGTACAAAATTGAACATGCACAAATAAACAAAGGACTAATTTTGCCAATCCCTTAGCCACTTTACTGTAGCTAAGGGTGGAGAACTTTAATATATATATATATATATATATATATATATATATATATATATATAAAATAAGTAACTGAAAGATAGAATCATGAAATTTAATCATTTTTTGATCCCACATAATGTATATAGTTTTATTATTTTTCTTATAGGGTAATATATATGGGATTTTACTCCTAGAATTGGACAAATTACTTAGAACAAGAGGTTATTTTCTGTACTTCTACAAGTATTTATTATGATATTTTTTCTTTGAATACAAGCTCACATATTTTAATACATTTTTTTTAATATAGAGATACGAGCTCACCACCTCCGCTGGATGAAATTGGTGTTAGTGTCAACGAGATACTTTGTGCATAGAGCAACTGGTGCCACATTATGAGGAGAAAATAGTAAAAATATGGAATCGATATGACAGATTTTTTATAGCATTGTACTTTTAGTTTTTATCTTATTAAGACATTATACCTTGAAATTACCACATAAACTTACTTTGTATTGTTATAATATCGTAGATTTCATAAAAGTTGGATATGCCATAAATATAATAAACATATGTATGAAAGTTCATTGCTACTTCTTGCATTTATTTAACCATAAATGCGTATCCAACTCCGCATCGCGGGATTCTTCCCTAGTTTATAACTAAAAGTTGCATCTAACGACTACTATGATTGTTACATTTACAGACCATAAAATAACAAATATTATATATAACAAAGACTATATTTTTAGTTATTTAAAACATAAAAACATGGATCCTTAGGTTTTGTTCGATATGTATGTATATATGAGTTGATCTAATTGTTTTAACAACCATATATATATATATATATATATATATATATATATATATATATATATATATATATATATATATATATATATATATATATATATATATATATATATGACGTAAAACAATAATATAAAGTTTTAACTAATGATATCAAGTTTATATAAACGTAAAGATGAGTTGTACATGTATTCTCTCCCAAAAACATAAAAAGCTTAGAAGGAGTCGTAAAACTCAGCCTTGAAGCGTAAGAAGCGTGCATTGGTGAGATCGGGTCGCGTTTGTGTTTTCTGAACTTTTTAACGACAAACTTTCTGAATGAAGCGACTTCACAGGTTTGTAGATATGCTCATCAGAAATCAGAAAAAGTAACTTTCGAGTCGAATGGAATTCGTCGGTGGTGCCACTCATAGCAACGCGTGAGCAGCCAATTGGTTGTTTTTGCGTCAGATTTTGGCTGTCGTCGGCAACTAGGATCTTCTTCAGAGCAGTGGTCGGGATAACAAGTGTCAGCGATGATGTACGTTGGAGGAATGGAAGCATTGGTGGCCAGTTTTCTCGCTGCTCGCCAGAGATAGCATGGGAGACGGGAGAACACACACACACACACAGAGGAAAAAGAGAATAGGGAGGAAGGTGCATAACTTGAGGGATATTTTGCTCCATATTTATAGATGGAGAGAGGAGGTGAGATCCTCTCTCCATTCGACGACTATCGCCTCGATATGTGTGTCTAAAAATCGATTTCGTCCCAATTTTTTGAATATGCATTTCGATTGTCCTGAACGTGGTGGTTCTGAATATATGATCGAAAATTTCATACGAAACATGATACTATGTTAAAAAGGTGTTCAAATGTAACGCCGCAAAAACCATAAGGTAAAAAGATTTCATTTTTAGTTCAACCAAAAACACCAATTATCCTTTTTCCAATCATTTAAAAAGTATTTCAGAATAAAACATTTATCATAGTATAATCCCAAAATAATATAGTTGCAGATACATGGCTAGATGCGCTTCGATCAAGCTGAACCCTTCCCTATCAATCTGGAAGTACCTGAAACCATAACCATAAAAACCGTAAGCACAACGCTTAGTGAGTTCCCCAAAATACCACATACCATACACACATTCGACTAAACCCATAGTAATAGGACTAGCCCAACATACAATATGAGAGTCATAGAGACAACTAACATCCAACATAACATACATTGGTCCTAGCCCATCATATAGTGGGCCTAGACCATCATACAATGGGCCTAGCCCAACATACCATGCAAGTGTCACAAAGATAACTAGCATAACAGATCCTAGTGGGCTGGCATTGGTGCCTTCGACCCCCGGGTACAGTGAGGAGACCACCTGAATCACAAAACAGAATAACACTCAACTCAAAACCGCATCAACCACAACTAACTGCTTTCCTACCAAAAGATGGGTGCAAAACACCTCCTGCCAATCCACACAAGTCAAACCCTAAATCTTCCAAAAATAGATATTGGCCAAAAAGTCAACCCATACTAAAAGTCAACGGTCAAAGTCAATGGCCAGAGTTGACTTTAGTTAACCGCAACGCCGTGGGCTTCCTTGGCCACGTCGTGGCCTTCGCCGAGCCAACTTACGAGAAATTCCCAATCGCCAGGCCGTGGCTACCTATAGCCACACCATAGGCAATGGGTGTCCAACAACTTAATAGATTAAGCTGCCTTCCTTGACTTCAGGAGCTCCAAAGCTCAGTCTGGTTCAAACTATGGCCTAAATGAATTCCAACTTTATTCATTAAGACACCCAAAGAGATCAAGATCTAAAACCCTAGCTCTAAATAAAGCCAAAATCCATAATGTCTTAATCATTAAGCCCTTAATCCAAAAAAAAGTCCTTATCCCTAACTCTTCTAGAAGTTAAAAGGGGCACCAAAGGTCCATAAAAATGATTACTTGATGAAAATGCATGCCCCATGCATGTCCTTAACTCATCTTAGGTCAAACGGCAATAAAATGACCTAAACTTATGCAAGATTCACTAATAACCATCAAACTTCAGATCCATAAGATATGATGCTCAAGGGAGACTAGAGAGCAATAAAGTTGCCAACTTTATTCCATCCATTCACTCAATCAACTCAAGAACTAAAAGGGATGAAAACAACCTAGATCTAAGAGAATAATCCAAAAGATGGAAAATTGAATCCTTACAAATGGTCCAGAAGGTCATAACCAAGATGATAAAGTGTTGCTTGCTTGATCCTTGCCCCAATGCTTCCTCACTTCCTTCCTATGAGCACCAAAACTACCCAAAATGAGCCAAAACCACCAAGAGGGAAAGGATTAGGGTTTAACTGAGGTTGAGGCGGATAGAGGCTGAGAAATGAACCCAAGAACTGAGATAAAGAGGCTTAAATATGAAGGGAACCCTAAAAGAGTAATGGGCTTGGGCTTGATCAGTTGCCACACCGTGGTGACTCCACCTTCCAAAAAAACACTATCTTTAGGCCTAGAGAATAACAACTAAACCATAATAGAACATGAGTGTTATAAGTCTCCCCCATTTAAATTAGATTTCATCCTCGAAATCACTCCTTACCACCTTCCAGACGCCCGAAAACTTGGACGATACTTCCATAACCCTGATACGGACTAAAATGTTGATCCATACATACATCAACCTTCCAAAACTATAATCGAACCTTGCCTTAGCAGGGCTCTCATACCCAAACGACGAACGGATACTTGCCCCACTAGCGTTAACCATTAAAGAATAACCATCCCTACTCTTCCCGAAACTGAAATCCCAAAACCTTGTCCGACTCTCCAATAGACAGATCATTTTGAATCACTGTTAAATCAACTCCACTTCGCAATCCAATCTCAACGTAAACCCTTCCAACCTGAGACTGTCTTGCTGTTTCCACAGGGAAATAGAATCCCTGATCATTCATTGATGCCGAAAACCTTTCACTTGAAAATAAAGGCGACTCCCAACACAATTCTCAATCATTGGTACCATCTCAAGGTCATCTTGTTGATCCATAATCATATTTTTGATATAATGTAGACCTAAATGGTATCACACTTATCTTCCAATTAACCGAGATATCGGATTTCTAACCGTTTGTTGAGGCTGATAGCCTCACTCACAATCTCACGCCTAAGTGTCAGACCAATCTAAAAGCTCACATCCTGATAACCGCTAAAATTTCTCAAATTTGGTTTATCAAAAACCACCTATAACGACCCGAAAATCAAGGGTAAAAATTTCATTTTTAACATAACCCAAAATAGATATCATTTATTCCAAACATTTCACATCATTATTAAGTAAAACATTTATCAGAGTTCATCCCAAAATCATTCACTGCGGAAATCATAGGTGTGTGCACTGTGATCAATCCGAGCCCTTCCCTTCCAAAACGATGATACTTGAAACAATAAACAAAACCTGTAAGCACGAAGCTTAGTGAGTTTCCCAGAGCATACCATACACACAATCCACATAACACATATCCTGTTAGCTATAAAAGCTACCTGCATCACATAAGCCATGCATACATAAAACCTAGGAAAGCCATGGGCTACCCCACATGGTCTTACTTCCAATGCCATGGGCTACCCTACATGGTCTTACTTCCAATGCCATGGGCTACCCCACATGGTCTTTACCTAGGACTGCCACGGGCTACCCCACATTGTCTTACATCCAATGTCATGGTCTACCCCACATGGTCTTTACCTAGGACTGCCATGGGTTACCCCACATGGTCTTACATCCAATGCCATGGGCTACCCCACATGGTCTTACATCTAATGCCACGGGCTCCCCCGGGGTCTTCCATGCAAGTATCACAAAGACAACTGGAATATCACATATCATATAATCACTAGCATACCACTTAGCATAAAGCTAACTACCATACCACATATCTTTACTACAACTAGTGTACCACATAACATAAAATGGGTCGGCCTTGATGCCTTAGACCCATTGGTATGGTGAGAAGACTCACCTCGAATGCAGAAGCTTCCTGAGGAAATCCTTAGCTACTGCCCCCACCAGTTACCCAAGCTGCCACTACCAGTCAACATACCTAATTAGCAATTGGGTCCCATACCATAATCCTTGGTCCATGCATGGGGTAAAATGACCATTTACCCCTGCCCAATATGATCCAAAACTAAGGGTCCAAACCCAAAACAAAAGCCCAACATAATAATTTCCATAAGACTATCAATGGCCCAACTTTCCAAATTGGGCCCAGACCTTTCCAATAGACTTTATAATAAAGCCCAATACTTTCCTTATTCAATAATCCTGACCCAAATGGCCCACGAAGGCCCACAACAACCTAGTCCAAGAATTTGCCCAAACCCAGGCCCATAATGTGAAGTCCATTTCTATATCGGGCCACAAGGCCCAACAATTCCATTATTGGCCCAAAGATGCATTCAGGCCCAACTATCAACAAATCCAGGCCCAAAACCATTAGGGCCTAAAGGTCCGAAGTCCACAAAGCCCAAGTTCTACTGAGAGCGTACGCCCAGCATATCTCTTCTGTACGCTTAGCGTACAGAGCAAATGGACTATATGCGCAGCGTACTACATAGTACGCCCAACGTACAAGCAGCTCATGCTCAACATCCATTTAGTGCTTAATACTTGATCCAACAAGTCTAAATTACAGATATGAGCTATACTTAACATCTAAACCCATAAAGTCACTGACTTGGTGACTTTGCATGCCCCAAACAATCCCAAATTCCAAAAATGGCATTCTACTTCCATAAAAGTGACCCTAACTCAAGCATGAATCCATTACGACCATAAATATGACAACTTTTTGCCTTAGGGACTCAAATGGTGTCAAGGGTGGCAACCCCACACCTAAAAACGGATTTGGAACCATCAAGCTCCATTCTTGGGACCAAAAGATCCAAAAACTCAACATAGAAGATCTAAGCATTCAATGGTCAAGTTCAGAGCTTTATACCTTCATTAAGCTGAGATTGAGTCCTAAAAGCCAGATCCATAAGCTCCTCCTTGATTCCCATCCTTGCATCAAACTCTAACTTCTTAAAAGTGGGTTAAACACCCCAAAAATGGTCTCCATAAGCTCAAAATGCCACCATGGATGCTATATGACGATTTCTAATGTTTAGAGGGGTGGAGGCTGAAGATGATAAGGTTTGGTTATGAAATAAGGGGTTTAAATAGGGTCCAAGACCCTAAAATAGGGTTCTGATCTGACGGGATTACGCCTGGTGTAATTCTGGTACGCCCAGCGTACTCTAGAGAACCTTCGCGACCACTCCTGGTCATTACGCCCAACGTAACCCAAAATACGCCTAGCGTACTCCCTAAGCCTGAAATTACTAAACTTCCGAAAGCCATAACACTTTCGTTATAAATTCGATTTCAACGATCATTATATCCACGGAAAGGTGACGAGAAGCTCTACACTTCTAACAACTCAAATTTTCCTTAAGACCTTCCGAACAAAAATCCATTATCTATAAAATCCCAAACTAATACTTTACCAAATTAACCCTAGGCTCCAAAACACAACCTGAACACCCGAAACACTTCTAATACATCACTCGCACCCAAATGGGCCTAGATCTTACCTTCTCTAGAGCCATACTCCTTATGATGACCAACCTTCGGCCCACAACCTTAGACTAGAAATCAATTCGAAACAGAGTGTTACAACTCTCCCCCACTTAAATTAGATTTCGTCCTTGAAATCATGCATCACCGACCCCGACACACCTGACAACCTGAACAACACCGCTACAAACCCGTTATTACCACAGCCTACTCAAGGCAATTGAAACCAATCCGCATAAGGTTCTAGAATGCAGAGATGAAAAAAATTCCTTGCAACCCGATCACACCTGCCCCACTTGAAATTTGAAGTCTCGAGATGGTCTGTCTCCCTGACAGACTGCCCACAATGAACCATTATCGAATTGATTTCCCATGAAACCAGTCTAGATAGAATACTTCCCACTCGCAATACCTTGATGCTTCCTAAAGAACAATATCATTGACCAACCACGACTACCGGATAACAAGCAATTCCACATACAGACCCCAAATCACTAAAGTCGCTCCGACTCCCATTGCTGCCACATGGCTGCTTTCCTGGAGAACACTCGGGGACCTCCCTAGTCTCAACCTGTCTTCCAACCGAGCCCAACACAAAAGGTGAATACCACTAGAATAGTTGCAGACTTACATCACACTCGGCCTCCGGCGACACATCGCATCCTGATTCCAACCTGTCGTGGATCTATTACAGATAGGGCCACTCGAGACACATCACAATGGATTAAACTACCATAAAACCAATACGATCACCACCCTAGAATTCTGCCCTCGATGCCCTTGGCATATAGGTTCCCCACATCCTAACTCACTGAAACAAAATCCTGCACGAATTCCGGTTTGGGTTCCTATCCAAATCCAATTGTTACTACGATCCTATCCAAAGATCCTCGAATCGGCATTTGCATATTGTACCATGACTTCCTGTCATCCTTTACTCGACCGATTAATAGATACCCTTAGTTGATTCCTGGAGACTTCCAGTCTCACACCTGGTCCAACTACCAGGTTCTTATGAGATCCAATAATAGGGCTACCCATCCGTAGCCCTACAGAAACATGCATTGCTCGACCACAAGATCCTATATCACAAGGTCTAACCCTTAGCTCATCAGTCTCTACTGGATCCATCCTAAATTCCCATAAACACCCGAGCTTGCCCCCAGATTTCTGATCGGTCAATCACCTCTGGTCCTGATCCTCACCACAACCCTGCGAACTAGCCAGCCCTAGTCCAAATCACTCGTGAGAACCCGTGAACGCTACGACTACCATGCAATCTCACAACACTTCCCACACCATCCGTTCATTATTGAATGCTACGACTCCCTTGTAGTCTTACAACATTTCCACCCTGACTGTCCATACACATATCAATGTTGAGCACTTGCGCAGTCTATCCTCCTAAACTGAACTCAAATACTGACTGGGACAAAACCTGGTTCCCTCTCCTAAAAGCCTGCAATATGACATCAGAAAGACACGTTCCAAATGCTGGGGAGTTTCCCAAACTCCCATCCCACGATATCCGATACTCAGTCGGCCCCTAAGGCCGCCTTTTCTCCCAAAAAGGGGAGTGTGAGATGCATCCTCGTTTCACACTCGCTTTTATCCTAGATATCTGAATGATTCTCCCCTACTTAGGTTCGACTAAATCCGTTTGGCACATGAAAATTGAAGGATTCCTAATCCTCATTACGTTCCAATGTTCACCTTGCTGACGACCAATGCTTGCCAAAGCTAGAACACCATGAATAACCCTGCACAAACAACACACTACCTGAAATCCACCTAACACTTCTTGTATCCCAACTACATCAATAACTTTAAACGCTTAGAAGCGACAACACGTTCAGATCTCGGAGTCCAACGAACGGATACTCTCACCAAAACCTCAGTAACAACTCTCGCTTCCCCCGACAATCCTGATGACTCTTCCAAACGTAAATACCAAGGCTACTGAAAACTAGACATAACTCCCTCGCTCAATCCCTTGGACCAACCCCAAAAATGACTGGAGCAGGTGTACTCACTGCTCCTCCCTGACAGTCAAACAGTCGACCTCATTGTTGTCCACCTGAACACAACGAAAATATAACGGGCTTACTCCTTGTGGGTAATCCCTAAAAACGTGGCCAAACTTGCTACACCTGTGGCAACCCATATCACTGAACAGATTCTAACAACGACTCGAAGCAATCACAATATACGTGGAATCCGCTCCGTGAGGTACATCCGCCCGAGGATCCCTCAAGATTCCTCATCATGTTGAAAGGCATTTGTCACCCTTGCTATCCCAGACAATAGCAAAAATCCGACCCGAGATCCAACTCATCACGATTCCCCAAGCGATACAATTACCCGATACCCACCGGAAATGGCCGAAGATAGCATAACCACAACATCAGAAGGGTTCCTGACCTCCTCCTCCTCCTGTGGTACCCTGACCACCCTGAGAATATAATGTAGCACCTCATTCCGATCCCAATGACAATCCACACCCTTGAAACGAAACTTCATCGCGCAAATCCTGCGAGCGTCGCGCTGGATCCAACCCTGCTGGTCTTTCGAAACCTGATCCAAACTCTTGGGTCTCCGCTCGAGGCCCTCCAATCAATTCTCCTGACCTGAACCTCTCTCATTGAGGTACTCCTAATCGATCTTCCGTCCTCAACTCTGGGATCCATATCATTCAGGGTCTCGCACCCTGATCCCCTTAGTAGCCCAATCATCCCGACTATACTGTAATAGCTTGAGCAATCTCTGCTCTAAACGTGGCTACAAACTATCCTTCAGAATTGGTCTCCAAACCCGAATGTGAAATAGATTGCATAATCAACCCTTGTCGCCTGATACAAGAGATCCAAGGCGAACTCAAAATCCTGGCAGTCCTTCCACTAGCTGGCTCACCACCGGAGCTGGGACCACACCTTGATCCCACTCACGCGTGCTCGTCCTCATTCTGCAAAAGAACTATCCCCAAGATCAAGGCTTAACCAAGAGTTCTCCTTCTCATAAGCTTCTTAGATTCTCCAAGACTCTCACCGATTCGGTATGGATCCTGTGCTTTCAGTAGTATGGGCCCAATACTACCTACCATAGCTATCCATACTTTCCTCAGCAATCCTCTTGAATCCTCTAAGTCACTTACTTCACCGGTACACTAACTGTCTGCTAAACAGCAAGACAATCTCTATCGTAGCACCTCTTAGGCTCCCCCTAGGTTCCCAACTTCACCGAACTATCCCACTAAGCTCACTAGAGAATATCCTAGGTTCCTAACCTCGCCCGACCCTCAGCTGCTGAAAGATTCCCATTAATGTCAACTAGCTACCTCATGAATATAGCCACATGTAGCAGAGATCAGATAATCCTTCAAGTAAAAGACCCATCCCTAGAACGGTTGGACTCATACAAGAGATGCGCAATAGGGTCAATTCCATCACTCTGAGATTATCCATTCTGTGCTACATGTGACTTGGCATATTCAGTTGATAGCTAACTCACATTAATAAGAGTCCCACAAAGCACAAAGCAAGTAGCATTCAGGTAATCGGTAAATCTTGCTAGCATACACTAGACAAGTCAGTCTATCCTCACATCCAGTCTTCAACCAGGTAACACCTGTCACTAATTTCATCCTAGGCTCTCCCTAGGGTGGTCTCCAACTTGCGAAGTTATCATTAGACAATCACTCCACGTACCACGGCCAATGCTGTCCACATCCATCCATCCTCGTTGTTGGCTGCCTTTGTGCGTGCAAATTGTACAAAGAACAGGAAACGAGTCCTAACCGTATACAATTTTTAAAACATACACTTAACAGTTACAAATACCAATTATCATTCTAATTCCAACATGACATCCAATATCCTCATGGCTACAAGTACCACATATCAGGCCAACCTATTGCTGACTACTCAGCACTAGCATGCAAGTCTACCAGCTGATACAACATATAAAGGCATCTCCCCTAGCCCTAACTAGCATGCGATTCACACATTCATAAACCAAATCATAACAGACAACATATGTGGGTATTATGGGGAAACTTACTTGAGCTCGGCCGAATGCATGCGCCACACCCTTTCTTGTCTTAGAAATTCTTTAATCGAAAACCTCTTTCTTTCAAAAACTTTATAGATCCTCAGTTTGAGTCCAGACTCACCCGAAGGTATGTCCGAATCCCTCAAACCAAGGCTCTGATACCAACTTGTAACGACCCGAAAATCAAGGGTAAAAATTTCATTTTTAACATAACCCAAAATAGATATCATTTATTCCAAACATTTCACATCATTATTAAGTAAAACATTTATCATAGTTCATCCCAAAATCATTCATTGCAGAAATCATAGGTGTGTGCACTGTGATCAATCCGAGCCCTTCCCTTCCAAAACGATGATACCTGAAACAATAAACAAAACTTGTAAGCACGAAGCTTAGTGAGTTTCCCATAGCATACCATACACACAATCCACATAACACATATCCTGTTAGCTATAAAAGCTACCTGCATCACATAAGCCATGTATACATAAAACCTAGGAAAGCCATGGGCTACCCCACATAGTCTTACTTCCAATGTCATGGGCTACCCTACATGGTCTTTATCTAGGATTTCCATGGGCTACCCCACATGATCTTTACCTAGGATTGCCATGGGCTACCCTACATGGTCTTTACCTAGGACTGCCATGGGCTACCCCACATGGTCTTACATCCAATGCCACGGGCTCCCCCGGGGTCTTCCATGCAAGTATCACAAAGACAACTGG
Source organism: Lactuca sativa (assembly GCF_002870075.4). Lineage (NCBI taxonomy): Eukaryota > Viridiplantae > Streptophyta > Magnoliopsida > Asterales > Asteraceae > Lactuca > Lactuca sativa. The sequence continues at coordinate 177,868,670 of NC_056626.2, read as the reverse complement.
CATAACACATATCATATAATCACTAGCATACCACTTAGCATAAAGCTAACTACCATACCACATATCTTTACTACAACTAGTGTACCACATAACATAAAATGGGCTAGCCTTGATGCCTTAGACCCATTGGTATGGTGAGAAGACTCACCTCGAATGCAGAAGCTTCCTGAGGAAATCCTTAGCTGCTGCCCCCAACCAGTTACCTGAGCTGCCACTACCAGTCAACATACCCAATTAGCAATTGGGTCCCATACCATAATCCTTGGTCCATGCATGGGGTAAAATGACCATTTACCCTTGCCCAATATGATCCAAAACTAAGGGTCCAAACCCAAAACAAAAGCCCAACATTATAATTTCCATAAGACTATCAATGGCCCAACTTTCCAAATTGGGCCCAGACCTTTCCAATATACTTTATAATAAAGCCCAATACTTTCCTTATTCAATAATACTGACCCAAATGGCCCACAAAGGCCCACAACAACCTAGTCCAAGAATTTGCCCAAACCCAGGCCCATAATGTGAAGTCTATTTCTATATCGGGCCACAAGGCCCAACATTTCCATTATTGGCCCAAAGATGCATTCAGGCCCAACTATCACCAAATCCAGGCCCAAAACCATTAGGGCCTAAAGGTCCGAAGTCCACAAAGGCCCAAGTTCTCCTGAGAGCGTACACCCAATGTACCTCTTTTGTATGCTTAGCGTATAGAGCAAATGGACTGTACGCGCAACGTACTACATAGTATGCCCAACGTACAAGAAGCTCATGCACAACATCCATTTAGTGCTTAATACTTGATCCAGCAAGTCCAAATTATAGATATGAGCTATACTTAACATCTAAACCCATAAAGTCACTGACTTTGTGACTTTGCATGCCCCAAACAATCCCAAACTCCAAAAATGGCATTCTACTTCCATAAAAGTGACCCTAACTCAAGCATGAATCCATTAAGACGATCAAGATGACAACTTTCTGCCTTAGGGACTCAAATGGTGTCAAGGGTGGCAACCCCATGCCTAAAAACGAATTTTGAACCATAAAGCTCCATTCTTGGGACCAAAAGATCCAAAAACTCAACATAGAAGATCTAAGCATTCAATGGTCAAGTTCAGAGCTTTATACCTTCATTAAGCTGAGATTGAGTCCTAAAAGCCAGATCCATAAGCTCCTCCTTGATTCCCATCCTTGCATAAAACTCTAACTTCTTGAAAATGGGTTAAACACCCTAAAAATGGACTCCATAAGCTCAAAATGCCACCATGGATGCTATATGATGATTTCTAATGTTTAGAGGGGTGTAGGGTGAAGATGATAGTGTTTGGTTATGAAATAAGGGGTTTAAATAGGGTCCAAGACCCTAAAATAGGGTTCTGATCTGACGGGATTACTGCCAGTGTAATTCTGGTATGCCCAGCGTACTCCAGAGAACCTTCGGGACCACTCCTAGTCATTACGCCTAGTGTAACCCAAAGTACGCCTGGCATACTCCCTAAGCCTGAAATTACTAATCTTCCGAAAGCCATAACTTCTTCGTTATAAATCTGTTTTCAACGATCCTTATATCCACGGTAAGGTGACGAGAAGCTCTACACTTCTAACAACTCAAACTTTCCTTAAGACCTTCCGAACAAAAATCCATTATCTATAAAAGCCCAAACTGACACTTTACCAAATTACCCCTAGGCTCCAAAACACAACCCAAACACCCGAAACACTTCTAATACATCACTCACACCTAAATGGGCCTAGATCTTACCTTCTCTAGAGCCATACTCCTTATGAAGACCAACCTTTGGCCCACAGCCTTAGACTAGAAGTCAATTTGGAACAGAGCGTTACACCACCTACACCCATGGTCACCCATGGTGACCTCCCACTGATCTGAGATGAAAACTCCCCAAACAATCACGAAGACTGACAGACTTACACCTGGTCCCAACACAAGGCTTTGACTACAAGTCTATTTAATAAGGCTACTCTAGCCTAACCATCACACATGCACTAACCACTAACCGCATAGTCTTCCCACTCTAAACGTGGTCCAACACATTGCTCAATCCAATTTCCACTGGGTCTCACCCACTCTATCATAACCAAATGGGACTCGCCCACGAGTCTCACCCAGTCTGCACAATCTAACAGGCCTCACCTACGGGTCTCACCCAAATGAGTTCTATATAAGCATTGCCTGCCTTGGATCCAATGATCCACATCCCAATCAAAGATTAATCCCCTGAAAATACTGTTCGCCTCGACCTAGGCATGTATTGATCCTCTTTAAGTCTAACGGCCACTCCTATAATGGCCTACCTCATTTTCGTGAATGCTACGACTACATCGTAGAATTACAACACTTCCCAATAGCCTATCCTCCTTGTGAATGCTACGGACACCCTGTAGTCTTACAACACTCCCAGAACTATATGTCAACCTTGTGAATGCTACGACCACCCCGTAGTCTTATAACACTTCCATACTGCCATGGACCAATCCCATGGTCTTACTGTCTAACTACCAAGCCAACCATAATCATCATGAGTTGAACCCGCATCCGACTAAACCCCGATCAGGTGTTCGGGTTACTTCGAACCCCAAAGCCTTTAGTAGAAAAGAACAGGCATAAAGGCTCACAACCCTCAACCTGAATCCAATCACACGTCTGCCATGCGTTACTACGAATGCGCCTACCTATCATTGAAAGTTTTTGATCCTCATCCTTGAGCGACCTCTATCCATACTACCACTTGAACTAACTTCTTTCTCGACTAGGATATGGAACTCTCCTTGGTTCCGCACCTGATTTTATTCCCAGAAATCCAAACGGTTCTCCCCCACTTGGATATAACTACACCTTGCCAACCTTACTAAATACAAAGAATAATAAATTCGCTTAACAAAACTGACTAATCACCAACCCAACACCCCGCTTACCAAAGGGTCTATGCACTCCTAACCATCTTTAACCGATAAAATTTCGAAATCCCTTTGACACTTCCAATGTCTGAACAAAGTAACGCGACCGCCATCATCATCCTCTTGTTACTGCTCCTTCCCTAGTAACGGTAGTAAGCAGTCCCAAGAGTCCTTCTATAAATGATCGTCATCCCCACTGAGAGACGCAACACTTCTGAACTTTGACTTCATTGATGAAATGATCATGCTAATCCGACTACTAATCTCCCAAACAATAATCCTAATTTGTTTCCACCAATAGCCCATAACAAACTACATGACCTTTTAAACCTAGCTCAACAAGACATATCCCACTCATAACTCTCGTCAAGAAAAAATGACATATAACAATCCTTGATAATATCAACCAGACAATAATAGAGAAATAGTTCAAAGAAAATGCCTCACACATTCAATTACATGATTCAAATCATATAAATATATGGATAATAAAGCATGAGGAAAACAAAATATAACATACCTGTGATAGCGTCTGGTGAAACTCTGGCCTCCCCTAACTAAAACTGCAATGCTCGACTCCTTGTTGTTGGGGATTTCGTCCTACCCTCACTACCATCAGTGATCCTTAAAGTAATTGGAACAGGCGCACTCACTGCTCCACCCATCAACCTCGGACAGTCTTCCTTCTTATGGCTCACCTGGTTGCAATGAAAACACATCATAATCGATCCACGGGGGAAATACCAAATAAAATGACCCATCAGACCACAACTGAAACACCCCATTCCTGTCTCCCGACAGCCATCCTCATGGGTCCTTCGATACTTGGCACACGACCCCGACCCTGATGGCCTCCCAAACATGAATCCTGCATCTTGGGCTGCTTTTCCTGGCCCACTGCGATCTGAATATGCTATGGCTTCCTCTTCCCGAGGTGCTCTAAATCAATCTCCCATTCTTGGGCTCTAGCTATCATGTCCTCTAAAGTCCGACAAGCTGAAAAGCTAACAAAATCTCAGATATCATCTTGTAGCATGTCATAGTACCTTCTCTTCTTCATTTCCTCATCTACGGCATACTGCGAAACCAAAAGAGCCCTCTCCCTAAACATGGTGGTCATCTCCACCACCATATCAGTCATCTGGAGAAGGCCCTAAAACTCCATCGCCAACTGTTGCACCTCAATAGTTGGTGCAAACTCCACCTTAAATCGCTTCACAAACTCGTCCCAAGTCATCGTCTCAATGGCTTCGCTTCCTAAAAATCTACTTCCACCCACCAATCTCAACCTCTATGTAACAATTGGTTATTTCAAAATCAATAAAGTCAAATACAAGTCAACAAAATTTAAACGTAATAAATAAAAGTCAAACATGTCAAGTATTATGTCAAATAATGTTATTATTTATTTAAACATTTTATATATTTTGATAAAATGTAACAACCCGTTATTTGCAAATCAATAAAGTCAAAAACAAGTCAACAAAATTTAAACATATTAAATAAAAGTCAAACGCGTCAAGTATTACGTCAAATAATGTTATTATTTATTTAAATGTTTTATATATTTTGATATTGAAAATTATATCCCAAAAGAATGGACCAAAAACTCCGTTTTGTGACTTCATGCGAGACCAAGAACTACTCCACTAAAATCTCGCATGATCTTATCTCTTTGGACCGAAAACGAGTTCTCGGCTGCAAACACTTCGGACCGCAAACCCTCCTCGGTGGGTTAACCCTTTTCGGCCGAAATCCTCTTTTCCTCGGTTGGAGTTCCTAACCAAAAACCCTAAATATCTAGATAATTGTTCACTTAAACCGTCTGTCTTCTCTTCATATATAAGGCACATTCGAACATATGTCACACTTTTTCACCACCATAATCGAAATTTTTCCTCATCTTCTCTCAAGATTTCCTTTCATTCCCAAGATCAAAAACCAACTACAAGAAATATTTTTCTTCCATTCTCTTACAAGTTTTGGTAAGTTTTGCTCGTAAAACTTATGTTAAACAACACACACACATAAACACACACACACACACACACACACACACACACATATATATATATATATATATATATATATATATATATATATATATATATTACTTGTAAATCTTAATCACACATGATTATGTGTTCAAAACCATTAGGATAACAATATCCTTCCCATGTTCTAGCCCAAAAGTCACCATTTTCTACCCATTATCAAAACTATTATCACATAAGATAGTTCATATCCCTACGTTCTCACAATTTTTAAATTGTTTTAAGGGTGGAATAAAAGCAAAAAACAATAAATCTTGAGTTTATAAATATAAATTTCTTATTATATTTATTACCGTAATATACATTTAAAACGTGAAATTTACGAAATATGCAAAATATCGTTACTATTGAATTTACAAATGATTTACAAAATATGTTAAGACGCAACGGTTTTCACACCAACACGGAAACAAACATATAAACTATAATAGGTATAGTTTATGGAACAAAGATACTACTTTACAAGGTTCAGGTTACAACATGGAAACAAACTTATAAACTATAAATGGGTATAGTTTATGGAACAAAGGATCGATTTTACAAAGTACATGTTAACATATAAACAAAAAGGATTTTCAGATAACCAAAAAGGATTTTCAGTTATTCCTCATAAAAACATTGAAGCTATTTGTGAGATGTGTTCGTGTGCTTATATAAGTACTGGTAAAAGTCCTAACTTATAACCACAGTCTCTTGTAGGGAGAGCGAAACATTTGTGTATAGATCTATTTTAGGACTGAGAATCCGACATCCCGACTGTTAGCTATAGTTAGGTCGGCAGGCCTGGGGTGACAAATGTCGTTAACATTCTGACGCCTGAAAAACGTCGCTATCAGGTCGACTGGATTAGTATGGTTATAAGAACCCACAAGGAGAAAACTACAAATTATTTACTATTAATATATTTTCAAATAATTTTATTTTAATATTAACTTTACACTCGAATTTCATGGAATGTTTAAGACTACAAACCGGTTTGATGGAAAAATACAGGATTTTCTAGGATAAACATCATTACTTTACAAGTAAACAGTTTACAAATTTGACTTACTGAAAACAGATACAATTACTTAACAAAAACAATGCTTTACAATAGAAAGAGTGGAACTAAGAACGTTTTTATGAAGGATTCAACACTTATTTACAAACTAGTATAACATAAAGAACCCCTAATTGTTAATTCTATGATTCTTTAACGTATACATCAGAGATATATAGAAATAATATCTGATAGGCAGTGGGTTGTGTGATTTCCGTCTTACTTCCTGTTCCTTGTTTGGTTGTGGGCTTAGGGAAGAATCACCCATTCGAATGTCCGTTTGATATTATTCATATATAATTTGTATACACTAAGTAATCATAGGAGGTGATAGTACGGTTCATGCAAGAATCAGAGCCACGAATCACCAGTTATAAACATAAGAAACTTATACTTTTTGGCCTCAAAGTACCAAGAATACAATTTATTTACTAAGAAAACATTGGATTTTCTGGAAGAATACAATAACTTTTTCAATAACAACGAACATACCTTTTAAAACAAAATACTTATGAACTCACGAACTTTAATGTTGACACTTTTTCAAACCACTTGTATTCTCAAGAAAGTTAGTAGACATGTACCCTCTCAGGCGTTATGAAGACGGAGCTATCATAGTAGCATTACGTCTTATCTTTTGCTATAGTTTTAATGTTAAACAAGTAATGTTTTGAAAACAATGTTAATACTATTTTATTAATACAATGGTTGTTGTTACTTTGATTACTATTATAAAATTGTTGTGATACTGTACATTACGTCCTCTGCCCCTGAACGTTTACGTCCTTCCGTTTTAGGGGTGTGACACTCTACCTTTCAAAAGAGACGAAGCAAATTTGACCTTTGACCCCTCAAGGCAGAAAATCGTCCGGAAAGCGTTCACCATATCCACTAATCACTTTCTACTAGCAGTGGGGTGCTTCTCTGCAATGAGCTCGGGAGCTCCACAAGCATGGAACTTGCGGAAGGAAAAAGTGTGATCTCATATGATAGCCATAATCTCAGTGTGTTACACGCACAAACGCTCATCCAAAATCTCCATAATCCCCTACTTGACCATTCCAAAGATTACATGAGTCTGCTCTAAAATACCGTGGGTGATATCCGATGAGATGAACTCCCCCATCTACTCATCAATCGCCTTTGTACCTGCACCTGATCCTGAACCAAAACCTGAACCTCCACCACGTGTGCTCATCACCATTCTGAAAAGCAACCATACAATATTCAAAACATACCCAAATATCATCATTCACAGGATTCCTATATTCTCTGTGACTCCCCTCGATTCAAGTATGGATCATGTGCTTTCAGCAGTACGGGCCCATTACTACCTTCCACACCTATTCATACTTTTCTCAAGAGTAATCCTGAATCCTCCAGGTTACCTTCTTAAACTGGTGCTCCAAATACTTACTAAACAGCATAATCAAACCCACTAAAACACTTCCTAGGCTCTCCTAGGTTCCGGCCCCCCTGTCATCAGTTCCTGAAGAACTCCCACTAGTGTCAGCTAACTATTTCATGAATACAATGACATGCCATAAAGCTTAGATAATCCTTCGAGTAAAAGACTCAACCCTACAACGGTTCAACTCAAACAAGAGTTGCGCAATAGAGTCAAATTCATCACTCTGAGATTATTTAACATTTGCAACATGAGACTTAACATATTCACTTAATAGTTAACTCACATCACTAAGAGTTCCACAAAGCACAAAGCAAGTAGCATTCGTGCAACAACACTCCAAACTACAAAACAACAAAGTGCATCCCATGCTCACTTACTACAAACCCTTCTAGGAACTTCCACGCTCATTCCCGGCTACCTTATCCATGCAAATTATACACAATACATAATCAAATAGATTGTCGAATAGAAGACTCTACCCTAGGACCACAACCAAATGAGGAACATAAAATAAGGCTAACTCAGTTATTCTAGGGATATATGATCGTAATTGTATATAATTTTTAAAGCATACACTTAGCAATTACTGTTACCAGTACATATTCCTAATCATATAATATAATGCTTCCTAGGCTACAAGGTGTTACATATCAGGCCAATCTATTATGTAGTTCTTTAAAGTATCCCTAGCCTTATCCTAACATGGAAACATTCATATCATATAACATATCAACATTAATGGTTATTTTGGGAATCACTTACTTGAGCTCGGCTGATTGCACACACCACACCCCCTTTTTCTTTATAAAAGATTTTTAAGAAATTTATTTTATTTTAAAAGATTACCATCTCCTCAGTTTGAGTTTAGTTACACCCGAGAGAGTGCCCGAATTCCTCAACCCAAGACTTTGACACCAACTTTTAACGACCCAAAAACCATAAGGCAAAAAATTTCATTTTTAGTTCAACCAAAAACACCAATTAACCTTTTTCCAATCATTCAAAAATCATTTTAGAATAAAACAATTATCACAGTACAATCCCAAAATCATATAGTTGTGAAACATGGGTGGATGCGCTACGATCAAGCTGGACCCTTTCCTATCGAACCGGAAGTACCAGAAACCATAATTGTAAAAACCATAAGCACAAAGCTTAGTGAGTTCCCCAAAATACCATATACCATACATATCCTTGGGCCTAGCCCTCATATTGGGCCCATCCCATAGTAATGGACCTATCCCGTCATACAATGGGCCTAGCCCGAAATACAATGTGAGAGTCACAGAGACAACTAGCATCCTACATAACATACATTAGGCCTAGCCCTACCTGATCCATGGGCCTATCCCAACATATAGATGGGTCTAGCCCGTCATACAATACGGCTTGACCATCATACAATGTGCCTAGCCCAACATACCATGCAAGAGTCACAAAGACAACTAGCGGGCCAGAATTGGTGCCTTCGACCCACGGGTATAATGAGGAAACTCACCTAATTCAAAAAACTAAATAACACTTAGCTCAAAACCGCGTCAATCACAACTAACTGCTTTCCTACCAAAATGTAACATATATATATATATATATATATATATATATATATATATATATATATATATATATATATTCAGGTTTGCTTTTGGACCCTTGAATTTTGATTTGTTTCAAGAAGGGTCCCCGTTGTCAAAATCTATGGCTTTGGTGTTGCTCGAGTAAGCGGGTCGTATGCCTTGGTACGCTGAGCGTACTATGTCCCATGCAAGTATGATGCACGTATTTCGGTACGTCGGGCATACATGGTTTACACCGAAACCCTAATAATTAGGGTGTGTGCACTATTTAAACACCATTATGGCCCCAAGACCTTTCCCTTTATCAGCCTCCATCCCAAGGTCAACCGTGTTTAAAAACCCTAGTTCATTTTGAGCTTTTTGGAGTGATTGTATGCTTCCTTGGTTGTGAAGAAGGACCTTCAAGGAGTAAGCTTTTCTCTCAAGACGTTGGATCTAACATCTCCTCTTCTTGTTCACCATTTGGAGGTATAAAGCTCCAAACTTGGCTTATGTTTCTTTAGATATTAGTTAAGCCTTGATTTTCTTCCTTTTGTGTCCCAAAGTCCAGAGCTTGGTAAGTAAGAGGTACTCCTAAGCCTTCAAGGTGTCCTTTCAGATGTTTTAAGGCATTTCAAGTCATAAAAATGTAAGCTTGGACCTTGATTTGTCCCCATCAAAGAGTTAGGGTGTAGAAACTGGTTTAGTAAGCTAGGCTTTTAGTGTTGGGCTTCTTATAGCCGTGCAAAGGCATAAAGTTTGAAACTTTATGGCCTTAGGGATCTTAGTGAGTTCAGATCTAAGTTTTGGTTACAGGGTCTTAAGGCATTAAGACATTTTTCATGAGTTTTTATGATGGGTTTGTACGCTGGGCGTACCTCCCTATACACCATGTGTACTGCATCGCAGTCGCGATCCTCCCACTTTGGCCGAGTAGGCTGTGCGTACGACCCAATCTAGCTTGAGTGATTTTTGGGGCCCTAATTATTGGGCTTTGTGTTTTTGGGATGGACTATATACTTTCATGATGTTGGGCCACTTCTGATGTTGGGCCCATATTGGACCTTGGATGATCCTTGTGGTTGGGCCTAGGATTTTATTGGGCTTAAAAGACTAACTTTGCCTTTTTTTTTACCTTAGACATTAGGCAAGTAATGTAGGTTTTTAGTTTTGGGTTCTGTCTCAATTATTAGTTGGGACTCTACTGTTTAGTTAGCATGGGGATTTCTCTAGTCCAACAGCCCGAGCGTTTATCTGGGTTTTTCAGTAGTTGATGTGAGTTTCATTACTAGATTCATGGGTCGAAGGTACCAATCCCGGAGCATTGTTTGTTGTGTAGAATCTTGTATGTCTTGTGATGATTATATGGAAGACCAGGAAATGGCATCTGACATTTGTATGAAAGACCAGGATCTGACCCCTAGCAGTTATATGAAAGACCAGGATCTGGCTCCTGGCATTTTATGCAAGACCGAGATTTGGCCTGCAACACAGAACGGAAAGACTTTGATTTGGCCCATAGCATTTATCTTATTTCATGTGTGGTATGTGGTACTTAGGGAAATAACTATGCATATGCTTAAAATTTGTGTTTATGGATTATAGTATTTCAGTTCCAAAGGGAAGGGCCTGACATGATGGCACAATGTAACGCTTGTGCTCTGGTATGTACCTTATGACCCTTCTATTTTGAAATTATGCATTTTAGTCCCTGAAGTAGTATGCGTTGGGGAACCACTTGGTACGCTTAGCATACTGGTTGAAAACCCAGTACGCGAGTTGGGACCCAGGTCACATACGATGGGCATATGTGGACTTTAATGAAACCCTAATTGAGGGTCTTGCACCCTATATAAGCCACCTTATTCTATAGGGTTGGCCTCATTACCATCCTCTAAAGCCTCCAAAACCCTAAATCGAGTTCTAGGCTCCAAAGCATTTCAGCCTTTGAAGAAAGTTTGGTGTTCATTTTGTGCATTTTAAAGGAGTTAGAAGATCTTGAAGTTGCTAAGCTTGGGGAGAAGGTCTTGGATCCAAAATCACCACCTTTTTTTGCAAAGCTTTTGAGGTATCAAGCTCTCATTTTGATTTCTAGTTGTTTAGATCTCTTTTTGGGATGATTTGTCATGTTTTTGGCCATTGTTGAGTGGATTATTAAGTTAGGACGTCCAAAGGACTTATCCTTTTAGATCTAAGGTTATCATGGGCTCCTTAGGCATAAAGGTGCCAACTTTATGGAGTTTAGGGCCTCATGCATTCATTAAGTCTCTTATTAAGTCGTTGTTGAGATTTAGAGCTTCATATACCATGCATGGACATAAAGTTAGCAACTTTATGTGATAATCAAGCTTAAGGAGGCCAAATCTGTATTCTGGAGCGAAGTCTTAATAGGTTAGGAGCTAAATCTAGAAGATGGTTGATCTGGAAGCCTGTACATTGGGTGTACAAGCCTTCGAGCCACTGCGCTTAGCGTACAAGCTAAGTACACACTGTGTACTCAGTCATGTGGCATTTCAATGTTGGGCTTTCGGTTTGGGCCATGTTTTGGGTTTAGTTGGGCCATCTGATTTTGGAAGTCTTAGGTTAGGAACATTATTGGGCCTTAGGCTAAGGCCCATGAGAAGGGATTGGTCCTAATTGGAAATTGGGCCATAATTGGGCCTTGACGGATTATTTGACTTTTGGCCCCATTAGATTATGAATTTGGGCTTCGGTCTTGGACCAAGCTAGGTTAGGGTTAAAATGGTATTTTTACCCCCCAAGTAGGGATTTTTGGTTATGATTTAGATCTTAAATGTTAATTGGTCTTTATTTGTCATCTGATAGCTCGGGGAGTTGTAGGACCTGCAGCCAGGGATTTTTCAGTTCTTTCAGCATTGCAAGGTGAGTTTCCTCACTGGGTTTAACGGGTTGAAGGTACCGATGTTGGCCCATGTTTGTGCTATAGCTATCTGCATGACTCTTGTATATGTTATGTGCTTATATGCTTACCGGGCTAGGGCCCGATGACCAATTTGTATTATCTTTGTGATTATTGCATGTGTATATGTTTACTTGATATATGTTATATGTATGTTGGGCAGAGCCCGTTCTACTTACCGAGCGGGGCTCGATGCCGAGCAGGGCCCGGTGCCGGATGGGGCCTGATGACAGGGTGGGGACCAATATATGTTTAATTGTATGTATGGTGTGTGGCATTTTGGGGGAACTCACCAAGCTTTGTGCCTACGAGTTTTAGTTTATGTTTCAGGTACTTTCGGTTCCAAAGGGAAGAGCTCGGGTTGACTGCATCGCACACACCATATGAATTCTTTTTTTTGGGACACACTCTGATTTTATTGATGTTTGATATACTTATTTTCTGGGTTGTATGAACAATGTTTTTGGAAAAAAATTTATTTAAACTTAAAAATTCAAATTTTTGGGTCATATTTTTGAGATGTTTCAAGTTGGTATTAGAGCCTTGGTTTGAGGGATTTGGGAAGACTCTAGGGCGTGTCTGAACTCAAACTAAGGATTTGGTAAAGAATTTGAAAAAGAAATATACTTTAAGAAAAGGTTTTTCTAAAATAAGAAAGGGTGTAGTGCATGCAATCAGCCGAGCTTAAGTAAGTTTTCCCAAAATACTCATACATGTTATTTGATATGCTTTGATCTGTGGATATACAAATTCCATGCTAGTTAGGGCTAAGGATCTACTCAGTCTTTGAATGATAGAATGCTAGGAGAGATGCCTTTGTATACCTATTGTATGATCTTGTAGATTTGCATGCTAGTACTGATCAATCTGTAATAGGAAGGCCTGATTAGAATATGCTTGGTTTTGGTTACTCGATGCTCAAATGTTGCTTGCTTCGTGCTTTTAGGAGTTCTAACTAGATCCAGCTAACTAGTAAACGGATATTATAAGTTACATATTATGGGAACTAAATAATTTTTGAAGGTTAGGTTTTAACTCTATTGCACAACTCTTGTTTGAGTCCAACCATTGTAGTTTGAGACCTCTCATTCGAAGAATTATTTGGTTTTAGTAATATGTAATGGTACTTGTGAGCTAGTTAGATGAAGTTAGCAGGAGTTCCTTCTACAGTTTATGGTGGAGAGTGGAGTGGAGTTTTCCCTAGGAAAACCTAGGACGAGATCTAGTGCTCGGAGCCTTATCCGAGAGGGATAATAGTATGGACGTAGGTAACCTGATGGAGTCAAGGAAATCCTTGAGGAAAGTACAGGTAGATATGCAAGGTTGTATGGGCCAAAACTACTAAAAGCAAAGGCCCTCTACTCGATTCAAGGAGGGTTGTGATAACACCAGGGAGCTTGTGAAGTTATGGTTCTCTCGATCTATATATTTTGATGTCTATTATTATGGTTTATTTGGTCTATTTTCAGTATGGTGACATTGAGAGGCAAACTTATTGGCAGTTTTGGTGCCGGTGAGGGTTTGGGTTCAGGTTCTGGAGCCAAACAGCATGATGACCAGACGAGGGAGTTCATCTGGTCCGAGATTACGTGTAGTATTCTTGAACAGACTCTTGTAATCTTTGGCACGGCCAAGGAGGGTATTCCAGAGATTCGGGATGAGCGGTTGAGCCCCTTTCAGGCATGTGGAGCTCCGAATTATCACGGGGCGAGGGACCCGATAAAGAGTAGGAGGTGGTTAGCGGATGTTGCTAACGCCTTCCGTACCACCCGTTGTCCGAAGGGGTACAAGGTCAGACTAGCTTCCTGCCTTTTGAAGGAGAGGACACGAGATTGGTAGGAGGAGGTAGGGTATGCTGTGGGTGATGATGCTGTTGATGTGATGTCATGGGATGAGTTCTTGAATAGGTTCCAAATTGAGTTTGCACCGGTGATCGAGGTGCAACACTTGGCATAGGAGTTTTAGGACCTCCACCAAACTACTGAGACAGTGGCCGAGACCATCGCCATGTTCACGGAGCGGGCGCTCCTGGTTCCACAGTATGTGGCGGATGAGGAGATGTAGAAGGCCCAGTATCATGAGATATTGTGGAGTGACATTCGACGGTTTGTGAGCCAATCTAGCTGTAAAACGTTAGAGGATATTATAGATTGAGCTAAGGAGAGGGAGATTGACCTGGAGATGGAGAAGAAGAGAAAGCCTGAATATGTGTCGAGTGCTGAGGGTTCAGGCAAGAGCCCCAAGGTAAATGATTCTAGACCGAGAGGCCATCAACATGATGACCAGACGAGGGAGTTCATCTCATCCGAGATTACGTGTAGGATTCTTGAGCAGAATCTTGTAATCTTTGGCATAGTCAAGGAGGGTATTCTGTATATTTTGGATGAGCGGTTGAGCGCCTTTCGCTCTAAGATGGTAGCTTTGGTTGGAAGATCACTTTGACCTTCAGGGAGTTTCGGGCATTTGGATCTCAGGATTATCACGGGGTGAGGGACCCGATACCAAGCATAAGGTGGTTGACGGATGTTGCTAACGCCTTCCACACCAAGCATTGTCTCGAGGGGGACAAGGTTAGACTAGCTTCCTGCCTTTAGAAGGAGAGGACACGAGATTGGTGGGTGGAGGTAGGACGTGATGTGGGTGATGATGTTGTTTGATGTGATGTCATGGGATGACTTCTCGGCTAGGTTCTGAGTTGAGTTTGCACCAGTGATCAAGGTGAAACATTTGGCGTGGGAATTTTAGGATCTCCGCCAGACTATTGAGATGGTGGCTGAGATCATCGCCATGTTCAGGGAGTGGGCGCTCCTGGTTCTGTAGTATGTGACAGACGAGGAGATGAAGAACGACCGATATCATGAGATGTTAAGGAGTGACATTGGACGGTTTGTGAGCCGATCCAGCTGTAAAACGTTGGAGGATATGATAGCTTGAGCTACGGAGATGGAGATTGACATGGAGATGGAGAAAAAGAGGAAGCCTGAATATGTGTCGAGTGCTGAGGGTTCAGGAAAGAGGCCCAAGGTATATGATTCTAGACCAAGAGTCCATCAACATGATGACCAGACGAGCGAGTTCATCTCGTCCAAGATTACGTGTAGTATTCTTGAGCAGACTCTTGTAATATTTGGCACGATCAAGGAGGGTATTCTGGAGATTTTGGATGAGCGGTTGAGCGCCTTTCGTGCTAAGATGGTAGCTTCGATTGGAAGTGTTATTTGACCTTCAGGGAGTTTCGGGCATGTGGAGCTCTAGATTATCACGAGGCGAGGGACCCGATAGCGAGTAGGAGGTGGTTAGCGGTTGCTTCTAACGCCTTCCGCACCATTCGTTTTCCCAAGGGGATAAGGTCAGACTAGCTTCCTTCCTTTTGAAGGACAAGACACAAGATTGGTGGGAGGAGGTAAGACATGCTGTGGGTGATGATGATGTTGATGTGATGTCATGGGATGACTTCTCGGCTAGGTTATGAGCTAAGTTTGCACCGGTGATCGAGGTGCAACACTTGGCGTAGGAGTTTCAGGATCTCTGCCAAACTACTAAGACGGTGGCTGAGATCACCGCCATGTTCAGGGAGCGGGCACTCCTAGTTCCACAGTATATGGCGGATGAGGAGATGTAGAAGGCCCAATATCATTATGGACTGACATTCAACGTTTTGTGAGTCGATCCAGTTGTAAAACGTTGGAGGATATTATAGCTCGAGCTAGGGAGAGGGAGATTGACCTGGAGATGGAGAAGAAGAGGAAGCCTGAATATGTGTCGAGTGCTGAGGGTTCAGGCAAGAGCCCCAAGGTATATGATTCTAGACCGAGAGACCATCAGCATGATATTGGATTAATGTCTAAGTCCATAACTATAATTGGTAAGACTTGACCCGACCCGGCATGGTGTATTTGGGTTGCATGGCATCATGTATTTGGATAGACTATAATGAGAGAAATAACACTTAAGGTTTGTTAATATATTATAAGTTCTAATATATATTAATAAGATTATTTAATTCGTATTGATCAAGAATTAATCTAGGATTAATTAAGTGATCAAAAGAAGACTAATTAAATATATGGGTTGATTGTGTAAATCATCCATACTTATATGGTGGGCTAATGCTCCATGGATTGTCAAGTTGGGCTAAAACCCACAAGATGCTCCATGGATGCTCCATGGTGTATTTGTACCCATGGATCATGGAAATGAAAGGCCATGACAATTAGGGTTTACATGGTGTAACCCTATCTATATACTGATCTTATTCAAGGAGAAAATCAGTCACTATGGATAATAGAAAGGGATAGCCGATTTCATGAAGTGTGTATGTTCTCTCAAGTTATTCCAAGTGTATTTGGTGTTGTGTGAACCATTTGAGGTGTCACACTTGGGGTACTAGGCACTCAAGCTTCATGAAGACATTCTACATCAAAGAGGTATGTAATTCTAACTTGATATATTCATATGAATCAATGTTATTATGCTAGTTAGGATGAATACCTTGGAAAGTTCATATTTGCATTTATAATAGAGAAAACATACATCCAAGGTATTTAGGGTTGCATGTACACTTAGGAGTGTTAGAATGCTCAAAACCCAACAGTGGTATCAGATCGTAGGCTTGCTTTCTTTTATACTTGATGCAAATACATTTTTCGAAGCCAAGACGCTGTCCAGACAGAATACTCGACGAGTTTCTTCAATAAAATCGATGAGTTCATTGTTTAATGCATGAACTCGATGAGTTCTCTATAGAACTCGATGAGTTTTGGCCCCTGACAGCTTGTCTTCGTGTTTTTGGCTAGAATTGGACTAGGAACATTACCATAAGCTGTTTTTGGAGTTATAAACTTGTTTTTAATGTGGTAATGTTCATGCTAATCCAAATTCAAAGATAATTGTCAATAGATTCATGTTTTGTATTAGTTTAAAAGTTATGCTAATTACATGAAAAAGTTTGATGTGAATTATCTTTGTTCATATGAGTTGCTTAGATTAATAGATATGTTAATTGATTATGTGTTTTCAATCCATTTTAATCTAAGAGTTGATTGTAAAATGTGTTTTTGTAAATTGTCCTCAAGTTATATGAAAAGTCACATTTAAGTTTCATAAAACTCATAAAAGTTGGCAAAGGTTACAAAATTGAAGAGTCTTGTCCTCAAGTTATGGAGGTTCAAGAGTCACTTCATTAAGTAATAAAATGTTAACCTTAATTAAATCCATAAGTTACAAAATAAAGAAAAGTTACATTCTTTAATTAGTTTAAAGTCTTCCATAACTTGTCCTCAAGTTATGGAACTTGAAGAGTTTTTTAATTCAAACTACTTTAAACACATAATTTATGGAATTAATTAGTTTTGAATAGTTTCAAAACTTGCCCTCAAGTTTTGGAATTTGCAAAGTTTTCACTTATGAATACTTTAATTCCATGTTAGCCCTTGGATTTTTAAAAGTTAAAATTCAACCCTTATACTTTATAATATTATAAGTTAATAATATATATATATATATATATATATATATATGTATGTATGTATGTATGTATAAGAGTAAAGTTAGTGTTACCATTAGTAGGCCTCATTCACGAAGCCGGTCTATAAGGGGGGGGGGGGTATAAGGTTAGTGCCTATAAAATGGAAGTTTAATGGGTGTTCACTCTCACCCACTGCTTCTTTGACCGGTGGAGGGTCGTTAGCCGAACGGGTAGGACAAGGACTAGAATTCTCCCTTCATTAAAAGTATTAATGATAAATACTAAGTAACTAAACCTTTTATAAATACCCAATCTTAGTTACTTAGGAAAAAGTGAATAAGGTGCTAATCCATGAAATTACACTTTGCACTTTGTTTAAGTCGGTTAGTGGAGCATGTGTGGTTAACCGGCACACTAACTCGTATTTAACAAGGTAGGCAAAGGGTAACTTAATATTTATCATAGTATCGGTGGAGTGTGTGTGGTTAACCGACACATCGATTAAGCGGTAAATATTAAGGGTACCAAGTATATTTGCATGGTTACTTCACACCTTGTTTTCTAATCCTCGACATCCCAGTCACAAAACCTGAAGGGCACACTCGAGATTGAAACATGCCATTGAACGGTTCAATGAATCTCAAAAGATCTAGGAGTTTCAAATCCAATTAAAACCTAATAATACATTTCGTTTATCTTGGTGGAAATTGGTGAATCGTCATTCACCTACCTTCAAATATTTTATAGCTTGGATTACGACATCCCTCTTCTAAGTTATAAAATAGTTTGTTGGGTCCTAGCCTTAATATTTCATATTGGGTGTCATATTAAGGTCTTT
Organism: Lactuca sativa; assembly: GCF_002870075.4. Classification (NCBI taxonomy): domain Eukaryota; kingdom Viridiplantae; phylum Streptophyta; class Magnoliopsida; order Asterales; family Asteraceae; genus Lactuca; species Lactuca sativa. The sequence goes on along the minus strand of NC_056626.2, from coordinate 177,850,463 downwards.
AAATCAACTATCTTGAATATCTCCCAAAAATATGTCAGGTTTAGGCATTTATGATCTTCCCAAATCTCTTGGAACAAGCTTTCCTAAATGAAGATGATGTCCCATGGCAAGCACAGGTCTATGTGTGGTCACGTCTTGGAGATGTAGCCACTTATTAACAATCCGGGAGAGTTGGGTGTCAAAGTCTCAAGAAAGTTGGTTGGTCAACTGCTTTCTAAGTCACATAGTGATTTCCTTCGGGACTCCTATGAAACAAACTATGACAAGACCCTTAATGATCTTATCTATTTGCTAAGATCAACTTCCTAAAACTTGTGGACATTGGCAATAATGACATTGGATATCCAGTAAAGCTCTCTCTTCCCAATGGAAAGGGATCGGCCTTAGTCAACTCGGTTGACCAAATGGTAAAGAGAAAGGCTAAGTCTGTGATAGTCCCATGTTCCATTACCAAAGTGTCCATATGTTAAATTGCCAAAGGAAGGGGCATTAGTTGCGAAGCTGCCAATTTTACCTAAGGATGTTAACGTCAATAAGTTTGACTCTACTTCAGGTAAAGTCCACTATCTAACTCTGCTAAGTTTCTATTCTGAGATTGTTGATACATGATGTGACTGGGTCATAAGGTGATTTTTTAAGAATCAAAGAAAAGTGAAGGAACTTAAAGAAAGAATATGCTGAATCTGATCGCGTAGATGGATTTCTATCGTATAGTTTGAAGATCGGATTCCTTAGCTACTTCTTAGGAGTAATGAGATATTGCTTAGGAATATATAACAAGTTTTCATATGGATTGTAAGGATAAATTCTTCCGTAAAGTTTTAAAATAAAAGGAAATTATTTTATTTTATTTATATTATGTATCCTTACAATGGCGTTTGTGGAAAATTGTTGCTTATAAGATTCCACTGATAGAAATATTGGAAAGTGAATTTGATTCTTTCATTTGTGGTAATGTCTAAATTTACCAAATAAGGAAAGATCCTCATTACCCAAGTTTCAATTGGACCGAAACTTAAAATCATGCAAGTTGTATAGCATGATGAATGAGAATTTTTCATCTTTGGAAAATTAAGAATGGTTCCTTGTTCACATATATATATATATATATATATATATATATATATATATATATATATATATATATATACGTGAGTCAAGTGAAGGACTAAGGGATCGAGTACACATTCTTGTGTACTGGTCAAGTGCACCACAAAAGATCGATAAGATTATTCGTCATCATTTACTAAAGCATAGTAAATATGGTTATACTTACAAGCTTAAGTGTAATTCTGAGACATTGGGTTAAGCTCTACTCGACGAGTTGGTTGACCTACTCATCAAGTAGCAGCTGGATGAGATCGCGTGCTAAGTGACCTACTCGACGAATCCATGTTGGAACTCGACGAGTAGGAGCTGGCAGAGGAAACCCTAAATCACGGGGTTTGCACCTCTATATAAAGGAGCCTTAGCCTCCTTTGGCCTCTTTGCAGTCTTTGAGAGCCCTTAAAACCCTAATACACGTGTGTGAGTGACTTTGTGTGGTGTTTGAAGCTTAGAAAGAGAATCTTGGATGAAGAAAGCTAGGAGTGCAAAGGAATTGAAGCAAGGAAGGAGTGGGAAGCAGGATTTACCTCAGCTAGCATCCTTTGCAGGTATCAAAGTGCCATCCTTACTTCCCTTTTTCTCTTTTGTTGAGTTTCTAGGGCTTTTTATGGATTTTCAAGTTGGTATGATGAGATATGGGCTAGATCTGAGGTTGTAACTTCAGATTTGGACCCTCCTTGGATTTTAGAAGCATAAAGTCACAATCTTGCTGGTGATTGAGGTCCATCTTGAGCATGAAGTTCCATTAAGAACTTAAAATAGGCATTTAGAGCCTTTATAGCCATGCATGCACGTAAAGTTTGCAACTTTACGTGATAAGCATGCCCTAGATGCTTGGATCTATGAGTTGGAGCCGTTGCATAGCTCAAAATAAGTCTGTATGGAAAAAGGACTGAATGTACTCGGCGAGTCGCAAGGTTGTCTCGGCGAGTCACATGAAGATGGCCGTGAACTCGACGAGTTGGATGAACGACTCGGCGAGTCCGATGAAGATTGCGATAAACTCGACGAGTTGAAGAACAACTCGGCGATTCAGATGAGTTTTCTCTTGGATATGTATGAGTGTGTATCCGTCGAGTTTCAAGGAGGGAACTCGACGGGTGGCCTTAAAGTTTGAACGAGAATCAAAGGAACTCGATGAGTCACCCCGATGACTCGGCGAGTTGGATTGTACTTCAAGGAACTCGACGAGTAGCCAAGGGTACTCGAAGAGTTGGCGTCAACATGGACTGTTGACATTGACTGAGGGCTTTGACTTTGACCAGGGGTTGACTGGTGGGTTATGGAGTACCTTATAACGTTAAGGACTTATGAGTATGTTGTATTATGATAATAGGTGGTGGAGCCTGTACCAAGTGATCCGAGAGTTGGAGTTTGCCTTTCAAGTCGACATTTGCGAGGTGAGTTATCCTCACCATATCGATAGGGTCTACGGCACCAAGGCCGACCCTTTAGTTGTTATTGTTATGGTATGCTACGTGTGGTTATGATCTTTTAGATCGGAATCAGGGTAGATAGTATGTTATGCTCTTATGATCCGTAGGGATTGGTATGATTGTGACCTGCTAGGTCGATACTCTAGTTACAGGAGAATTCTATGATTGATGATCAGTGTGATATATATGTTTGATGTTTGTATATACCAGTATATGATAGTATGCGCACATGGTTATTTGTTTATGGTTGGGTTGAGGCGGTCCTGCTTTGTGCTGAAGGCAAATATACCCTATGAGCGGTCCGGGGAGACTTTAGGCCCACGTGGCGGACCAGTCATGTCGAAGGCTCAGGATAGATGCAGACAAACTATAGGCCCGGTAGGGCGGTCCAGTCAGGCTGATGCCCAGTATGCATGTTGATTAATTTATTATTACTGATATGGTATTGTTAGTGTGGTATTGGTATTTTGGGGGTAACTCACTAAGCCCTCGGGCTTACAGTTTTCAGTTTATTGTTTCAGGTACTTCTGGAGATCATGGAAAGGCGAAGGCATGACCGTACCGCTCCTTATCCTTACATTATGATTTTTGGGACACTCTGATGGAAAATGATTTGAATTTTTTTTGTAAACAATGCTATTTGGTTTTTTTATTTATGATGGAAAAGGTTTAAATTTGGTGTAAAATTTATGGATGTTACAAATTGTGTGAAGTATTTGTCTTGATTAGAATCCACACTATCTCTTGAATATTTGACAAGAAAGTCTTATATGTCATGAGGACAGTGTGAGTCTTAAAGGACTTGAAAGTCTCAAGAACTAATCAAGAATAAAACCTGAAGTTCTTCACTAGCACACGACTTGAGGTTCATAACCTATCGTGTTGACATATTCTGTGCCCATTCCAATTAAAGTTGGCTTTGCATATGAGTTCTTAGAGTTCTCAATTGGTTGCACAACAACATGGAAGCAATGCCAGGCCCTTGAGCTGCCAGGTGGCAAGAAATTAAGATTGAGTTCAATCCATATGAGTTTGGATTTGTCATTATCCTTGTCTTGTGACTATGGTTTTGACAATTCACATGGATAAGAACACACACACACCCCATTAAATCTAAGAGTCATAAGGTTTCTCTCCGATTCATGAAAATGATGGTGAGGAAACACTTTCACTAAGTAGATTTTATCTAGATAGCAATTTGATATTTTCATTCTCAAAGTCGTTAGTGGAGCGTGTGTGGTTAACCAGCACACTAACATGGACTTGTGAGAAGTGGAAAAGGTCTAAACAATCGATACTATGATTACGACATCCCTTTTCATAGTTCTTAAATTGTTTAAACATACCTGTGAGCTATCTACGATAAGGTGTATGATATTGATAAAGTTTTATCAAAGCAATCTAGTATTAGAAATCTGAACTTTGGTAAGAAAGTCAATAAAGTATTGATTTTTAGAAGTCCAACTAATTTCTGAGTACATGTCAAAGCTAGTGGGAGCATAAATGTTATGCTAATAATCATTATGTTAGTGGGAGCATGATAATTATGATAAAGCTTGCAAGTTAGCAATGTTAATTATAGAAAACAAAAGGTTTCAATTGGGAATAAGTTGTTTTGCTATAATTAAGGGAGAAAAAATTATACTTCATCTCAAATCTAAAAGCTTGGATTGAGGTTTTAATCATATTTAGTCAAGTATATATATATATATATATATATATATATATATATATATATATATATATATATATATATATATATATATATATATGAATGTGATGTTGGAATGGCTCAACATAAGAAATTTCTATATATGGGTCCATTATTTGCGTTCTAAAATTCGATTATGATTACGACATCCCTTTTCATAATCTAAATTATGAGAACTTGGCAAATTGAAATGGAAATATTATAGCAAAAGACCGGTTTAGTCTTTATGTGAGACATCATGAATAGTGTCCCATATGCTTCAGATATAGGATTGATTACATGTGCTATATTCATCCTTTCTAAAATTTTCCAAATGCCTGGGACATTAAGAAAGGAAAAGGTCTAGAACTGGATATGACTAAAAGCATTAAGCAATTGTTGAGGACAATCTAAGGTTTACCAAATATTGGTTGCTCAAGGACAGTTGGAAGTATAATGTTAACTCTGGAAGGACCATATTGACCGAATCTGTAAGGAGGCAACTCTTGTTCAGAAGTGATAGTCAAAATGGAATATGGAAATGTTTCAAAGTTAGAAATTATTTAATCTGTGTAAGATTAGGAAACTTAATGGAAGAAGGATGTTTCCAAGGAGCTGATCTCCTTTGGAATGCTCTCTAATGGTTGTTGTCAAGTCTTTTTGACTTTGTGCATAATCATTACAAGATGATCAATGCATATAAGTTTAGAATCTAACAGATTTCACTAAATGGCATGAATTTGGAATTCTTGCATTTGCAGTAAGGATTTGGGACTGTGAAAAGAGGATCATTGGAGTTATGTTCAATTGATCTAATTCACAAAGTAAAGATCATAGACAAACATAGTATGCATACTTAGTGTATGACATGACTAGTGTTTAGAAAAACATAGTGTACATGCTTGGAGCATGGGACAACTGTTGTTTTAAATTCAAGAATAAAGTTGATAGCTGAAACAGTATACAATGAATAATGTGTAATCATATGGTGATAAATAAAAGGTGTTTTATTTATATTCATAAGTTCTGAGACCATATTGGATTCGATTATTATTGTGTTTCACTTTGCATGTTTTGACTTCCAGAATGACTAGGTTATTGTTCTGATTGACTATGTTATTCAAACCATCCACAGTCGGTCATATGGTGGAAGTAGATATGAATCAAGACTGTCATGGGTTGGTCTTGTAGAGGTCTAAGATGTTGGACAAGGTGGTGCTACAACACTCATGAGTGCTCATAAGTTTTGAGTATTGGATTCAACCCGCGCTCATTGGAATCACTTCATGGATTTTATAACGAGTGATCATGAGACGATAATATCTTATATTCTTCAAACCTAGAGATATGAGTTGTTACTATGAGTTGGTTGTACATTGAGTGCACGAAAACGCATTCGGTAACTAGGTGTTATAAAACGTGCCTTTGTGTATGATTCAACAAGTAGCATAAAAAGCCATATGAGTTGAAGTTTATCCAATCCTTTTACCTTCGGGATAAAAGCGATATCTGTGGGCCCCTCGGTGATTTGGTGATGACAAATGTAAGTGCTCGGCCGGGCCAGGACTGATTTGATTTGTTCAATTAGTCAGTCGGCATAAATCGGAAATCGGGAAACAATAAATGGACAGAGAGAATGATTATAATCCATGTCTCAGTCCATATGATATCTAGAATGGAGGAATATATGATCCCTTATCTAATGGACAAGTCATTGACAAGGGTCAGAGTTCATCTACAAGGTCAGAGTTCGACATAAGCTTTTGAGAGCTACGATTGCCAGTCGGTTCTTGAAGTCATACGCAATAATAGTTTTAGACTTATCCAAGTGGGAGACTGTTGGATTAATGTCTAAGTCCATAACTATAATTGGTAAGACTTGACCCGACCCGGCATGGTCCATTTGGGTTGCATAGCATCATGCATTTGGATAGACTATAATGAGAGACATAACACTTAAGGTTTGTTAATATATTATAAGTTCTAATATATATTAATAAGATTATTTAATTAGTATTGAACAAGAATTAATCTAGGATTAATTAAGTGATCAAAAGAAGACTAATTAAATATATGGGTTGATTGTGTAAATCATCCATACTTATATAGTGGGCTAATGCTCCATGGATTGTCAAGTTGGGCTAAAACCCATAAGATGCTCCATGGTGTATTTGTACCCATAGATCATGGAAATTAAAGGCCATGACAATTAGGGTTTAGATGGTGTAACCCTAACTATATAATGATCTTATTCTTGAAGAAAATCGGTCACTATGGATAATAGAAAGGGCTAGCCGATTTCATGAAGTGTGTATGTTCTCTCAAGTTATTCCAAGTGTATTTGGTGTTGTGTGAACCATTTGAGGTGTCACACTTGGGGAACTAGGAACTCAAGCTTCATGAAGACATTCTACATCAAATAGGTATGTAATTCTAACTTGATATATTCATATGAATCAATGTTATTATGCTAGTTAGGATGAATACCTTGGAAAGTTCATATTTTCATGTATAATAGAGAAAACATAGATCCAAGGTATTTAGGGTTGCATGTACACTTAGGAGTGTTAGAATGCTCAAAACCCAACAAATGATGACCAGACGAGGGAGTTCATCTCGTCCGAAATTATGCTTAGGATTCTTGAGCAGACTCTTGTAATATTTAGCACAGACAAGGAGGGTATTCTGGATATTTTGGATGAGTGGTTGAGCGCCTTTCGTGCTAAGGCGGTAGCTTCGGTTGGAAGCTCTCTTTTACCTTCAGGGAGTTCCGGGCATGTGGAGCTCCAGATTATCACGAGGCGAGGGACCCGATAGCGAGTAGGAGGTGGTTAGCGGATGTTGCTAACACCTTCCACACGAGTTGTTTTCCCAAGGGGGACAAGGTCAGACTAGCTTTTTGCCTTTTGAAGGACATGACATGAGATTGGTGGGAGGAGGTAAGACGTGCTGTGGGTGATGATGTTGTTGATGTGATGTCATGGGATGACTTCTTGACTAGGTTTCGAGCTGAGTTTGCATCGATGATTGAGGTGCAACACTTGGTGCAGGAGTTTCGGGATCTCTGCTAGACCACTGAGACGGTGGATGAGATCACCGCCATGTTTAGGGAAAGGGCGCTCCTGGTTCCACAATATGTAGCGGGCAAGGAGATGAAGAAGTCCCAGTATCATGAGATGTTGAGGAGTGATGTTCGGCGGTTTGTGAGCTGATCCAGCTATAAAACATTGGAGGATATGATAGCTCAATTTAGGGAGATGGAGATTGACCTGGAGATGGAGAAGAAGAGGAAGCCTAAATATGTGTCGAGTGCTGAGGGTTCAGGAAAAAGGCCCAAGGTATATGATTTTAGACCGAGAGGCCATCAACATGATGACCAGACGAGGGAGTTCATCTCATCCAATATTACATGTAGTACTCTTGAGCATACTCTTGTAATCTTTGGCACGGTAAAGGAGGTTATTCTGGAGATTTCGGACGAGCGGTTGAGCGCCTTTCGTGCTAAGATGGTATCTTTGGTTGGACGTGATCTTTGACATTTAGGGAGTTTCGGGCATGTGGACCTCCAGATTATCATGGGGCAAGGGACCCGATAGCGAGCAGGGCGTGGTTAGAGGATGTTGTTAATGCCTTCTGCACCAGCCGTTGTCCCGAGGGGGACATGGTTAAACATGCTTCCTGCCTTTTGAAGGACATGACGTGAGACTGGTGGGAGGAGGTAGGGCGTGCTATAGGTGATGATGTTGTTGATGTGATGTCATGGGATGACTTCTCGACTAGGTTTCAAGCTGAGTTTGCACTGGTGATCGAGGTGCAACACTTGGTGTGGGAGTTTCAGGATCTCCGCCAAACTACTAAGACGGTGGCTGAGATCACCACCATGTTCAGGGAGAGGGCGCTCCTGGTTCTACAGTATGTAGCAAAAGAGGAGAAGAAGAAGGCTCGGTATCATGAGATGTTGAGGAGTGACATTTGGCAGTTTGTGAGCCGATCCATCTGTAAAACGATTAAGGATATGATAGCTCGAGCTAGGGAGAGGGAGATTGAACTGGAGATGGAGAATAAGAGAAAATCTAAGTATGTGTTGAGTGTTGAGGGTTCAGGCAAGTGGCCCAAAGTATATGATTCTAGATGTAGAGGCCATCAGGGCTGTAGCCACTGTGGAAAGTGCAGCAAGATGCACAAGTGGGTGTGCATAGTGGGTGGTTCTGGCTGTTTCAAGTGTGGCCGGACTGGTGATATCAGTACGGATTGTACTACTACCACCACCACTTCAGTATCTTCTCTGATTGGATTTCATTATAATCAGAGGCACCAGAAGAAGGCCCATTGTCCGATTTTAAGCTCAGCAGGACCGGTATCAGCACCTGCTCCTACAACTCTCCGGATCACTCACGACCGCCAGGGCCGGGCAGGCACACCTGTGGCAAAGAGCAGGGCTTGCCAGCTGATGGAAGAGGAGGCGCGTGCAGCTCCCATTATTGTAAAGGGTATGTATCTTATCTTTATGTCTTTATGTATATTGAATTGACTACTTATGTTTATATGTTTTGTTTTAGGATCTTTCCTTGTGAACGGTATTTTTGCTTTGGTATTGTTCGATTCCAAGGCTACCCCATAGTTTGGATCACTTGCATTGCGCAAGAGGTTTTTCGAAGCTCCGGGGGAGTTGGATTGTCCTTTTGATGTGGAGATTGCTGACGACAGGACTGTTCATGTTCCGAGGGTTCATCCGGGGCGTACTCTTTGGATGTTCAGTGAGTAGTATCTGGTGGATTTGGTTCCTATTCCGTTTTGTGGGAACAAGGTGATTATGGGTATGGATTGGTTGATCCCTAATGGGGCAGTAATCAACTATGAGAAGAAGTTATTTTGGGTTCGGACCCCAAGTGGGGGAGAGCTGGTGATTCATGGTGAGAGACTGATGTGTGGGCCGATTATGTGTTTTGCAGCGAGGGCCAGAGGCTACTTCAACAGGGTTGCTCGGCTTATGTCACCTATGTCATGGATAACTGGGATAAGGGTAAGGAGACTGTGGATGATGTGCCGATTATGCTGGATTATCCGAATGTATTCCCAGAGGATTTACCTGGGTGCCTCCTGAGAGGTAGGTTGAGTTCAGCATCCATTTGGTTCCAGGTGCGGCTCCGATAGCCAAAGCACCATATCGGTTGGCTCCTTCCGAGATACAGGAGTTGTCTACATGGCCGCAGTAGCTGTTAGACAAGGGATTTATTTGGCTGAGCAGCTTGCCTTGGGGAGCCTCGATCCTATTTGTGAAGAAGAAGGACGAGACTCACCGTATGTGTACCAACTACCAGGAGCTGAATAAGGTAATGATGAAGAACCATTATACACTCCCAAGGATTGACAATTTCTTTGACCAACTTCAGGGCGTATCTTGGTTCTCCAAGATTGATTTGCAATCGGGTTATCATCAGATGCGGGTCAGGTATGAGGATGTGCAAAAGACAACTTTTTGGACTCAATATGGCCATTATGAGTTCGTGGTGATGCCTTTTGGGCTCACCAATGCTCCAGCCCCGTTCATGGATCTCATGAACCGCGTATGCAAACCGATGCTAGATCAGTCTGTGATAGTGTTCATCGATGATATCTTGTATTATTCCAAGACTCAGGAGTAGCACGAGGAGCACCTGGGGGAGGTGCTGGAGACACTAAGGATGGAGAGACTTTTCGCAAAGTTCTCCAAGTGTGAGTTCTGGTTGTACGCGGTGCAGTTTCTAGGACACATTATCTACCAGAAGGGTATTCTGATCGATCCGGCCAAGGTTGAGGCCGTGATGCATTGGAAGGTTTTGAAGTCTCCATTTGAGATTCAAAGTTTTCTTTGTTTAGCAAGTTACTATCAGAGATTCATCTAGGATTTCTCCAAGATATCTGTTCCATTGACCTGACTGACCAAGAAGATGGTTACATTTTGTTGGGGGCCTGAGCAGTAGATGGATTTTGAGACTCTTCGGCAATGGTTGTGTGAGTCGCCGATTCTGACCTTGCTAGTGGGTGTCGATGATTTTGTTTTCTATTGTGATGCTTCAATCTCCAGTTTGGGGGCAGTTTTGATGCAAAGGGGTCGCGTGATAGCTTTTTCCTCGAGGCAGCTGAAGCCTCATGAGGAGAATTATCTGACACGTGATTTGGAGTTGGGGGTCGTGGTGTTCGCCCTTAATATTTGGTGGCAATACCTCTATGGTGTCCGATGTACCATCTACATAGATCACAAGAGCCCGAGGTACTTGATGGATCAGCCAATTTTGAATATAAGGCAACATCAATGGTTGGATGTGGTGTAGGATTATGATTGTGAGATCCTTTATCACCATGGGTAGGCCAATGTGGTGGCCGATGCTCTTAGCCGCAAGGCGGTCGCGGCCCCGATCAAGGGTTTATGTTTGAGGATGACTGTGATTACTCCACGGTTGGAGCGAATTTGGGAGGAACATATTGAGGCTATGAAGGAAGAGCAACAGAAAAGAGAGCATATTGTGGGTTAGGTGGCTTCCTTCGATTATGATAGCCACGGGTTCTTGAATCTGCTTCGACGAGTCTGTGTTCTGTACTGTGGCGGTGTACGACATATTCTGATAGAGGAGGCTCACAAGTTGAGGTTCTCCATCCATCCCGGGGCGACAAAGATGTATAGGGATCTTCGTTCTGATTATTGGCGGCCCTTCCAGAAGAGGGATGTAGCATGGTTCGTGGAGCGGTGCTTGACCAGCAGGAAGGTGAAGGTCGAGCATCAGTGACCTCATAACAAGATGCAGCCATTGGAGATTCCCGTATGGAAATAGGAAGACATTGCCATGGATTTTATCACGAAGCTTCCCAGGACTACGTGTGTGGTGGAGTTGATATGGTTCATCATGGATCGATTGGCCAAGATCGCACATTTCATTCCAATTCAGGAGAGTATTTCTTCCGAGAAGTTGGCTGAGGTTTATATCAGGTAGGTGGTGGCACGTCATGGGATGCCGGTATCAGTGGTTTCTTACAGGGATATTCGTTTTACTTTGAGATTTTGGAAGTGGCTTCATGACGAGTTGGGCACTCGTCTCCATTTTAGTACAATGTTTCATCCGCAAACCAAAGGTCAGAATGAACGGACTATCCAGGCCCTTGAGGATATGCTGCGTTCATGCGTATTTGATTTTGGTTCGAGTTAGGATACATATCTTCTGTTGGAGGAATTTTCGTATAATAATAGTTATCAAGCCAACAATTATCGACCTCCTTTTGAGATGCTCCAATTTGTTGGGGCGAGATCGAACAACGGGTTATGGGGAGTGCCAAGATGGTGCTCATGACCACTGAGCTGATTTAGCATGTTTGGAGCAGGCTCTAGACAACTCAGAGTCGACAAAAGAGTTATACTAATAGACGTCGGTCAGACTTGGAGTTCTAGGTGGGAGATATGATTCTCCTGTAGGTGTCTCCTTGGAAAGGTGTCATTCGGTTCGGGAAGCGATGCAAGTTGGGCCCCATGTATATTGGTCCCGTCAAGGTTTTGGCTCGGGTGGGCCGTGTCGTGTATCGTTTAGATCTTCCAGTCGAGCTCAGTCAGATTCATAGCATATTTCGTGTTTCTCAACCGTGGAAGTGCATGGTAGATGATTCCGTAGTGGTGCCTTTAGAGGACATTCAGGTGGATGACCGCCTGATTTATATTGAGAGACCAGTGGAGATTCATGATTGAAAAACGAAAACCTTGAGGAACAACGTAGTTGAGTTGGTGAAGGTGTAGTGGCAGCACCGCAAGGGTTCGGAGTCCACTTGGGAACCCGAAGATAAGATGAGGGAGCATTACCCAGTGTTATTTAGAGCGACAGACTTCGACGACGAAGTCTACTTTAAGTGAGGGAGCATTGTAACACTTTTTCCCTGGTATGTCCCTTATGACCCTTCTGTTTTTGAAATTATGAATTTTGGTCCCTAAAGTAGTACGTACGACGTACCACTTGGTATGCTTAACGTACTGGTTGCAAATCCAGTACGCGGGGTGTACCACTTGGTACGCTTAGTGTACTGAGTTAATGGTTAGTCGGAACCCAGGTCACGTATGTTGGGCGTACATGGAATTTAATGAAAACCTAATTAAGGATCTTGCACCCCTATATAAGCCACCTTATTCTCTAGGGCTAGCCTCATTTCCAGCCTCTAAAACCCTAAATCGAGCTCTAGCCTCCATTGTTAAGCATTTGAGCCTTTGAAGGAAGTTTGGTGTTCATTTTGAAGGAGTTCAAAAATCTTGAAGTTGCTAAGCTTGGAGAGAAGGTCTTGGATCCAGAATCACCACCCTTTTTGCAAAGCTTTTGAGGTATCAAGTTCTCATCTTGACTTCTAGTTGTTTAGATCTCTTTTTGGGATGATTTGTCATGTTTTTGGCGATTGTTGCGTGGATTATTGAGTTAGGACGTCCAAAGGACTTATCCTTTTAGATATAAGATTATCATGGGCTCCTTAGGCATAAAGGTGCCAAATCTATGGAGTTTAGGGCCTCATGGATTCATTAAGTCTCTTATTAAGTCCTTGTTAAGCTTTAGAGCTTCATACAACCATGCATGGACGTAAAGTTAGCAACTTTACAGGATAATCCATCTTAAGGAGGTCAGATCAACATTCTGGAGCGACGTCTTAACGGGTTAAGAGCTAAATCTAGAAGATGGTTGATCTGGAAGAGTATGCTCGGCGTACAAGCCTTCGAGCTAGTACGCTTAACGTACAATCTGAGTATGCCATGCTTACTCAGACATGTGGCATTTCAATGTTGGGCTTTAGGTTTGGGCCACATTTTGGGCTTAGAAGGCTTGGGTTTAGTTGGGTCATCTGATTTTGGGAGTTATAGGCCATGAACATTATTGGGACTTGGGCTAAGGCCCATGAAAAAGGATTGGGCCCAATTGCAAAACGGGCCATAATTAGGCCTTGATGGATTATTTGACTTTTGTGCCCATTAGATTGTGAACTTGGGCTTCAGTATTGGACCAAACTAGGTTGGGGGTAAATGTCCATTTTACCCCTAAGTAGGGATTTTTGGTTATGATTTAAATCCCAAATGTTAATTGGTTTATATTTGTCATTTGATAGCTTGGGGAGTTGTAGGACCGTCAGCCAGAGATTTTTCAGTTCTTTCAGCATTGCGAGGTGAGCTTCCTCACTGGGTTTAGCGGGTCGAAGGCACTAATGTTGGCTCATGTTTATGCTATGTTAGAATGACAGATATATGTGTGACTCTTGCATGTGTTATGTGCGTATATGCTAACCGGGCTAGGGCCCGATGACCACTTTGTATGCTCTGTATCTTTGTGATTATTGCATGTGTATGTGTTTACTTGATATATGTTATATGTATGATGAGTTAGGCCCGATCTATTTAACGAACGGGGATCGATGCCAGGTGGGGCCCAATGTCGACGGGGTCTGATGCCGGGCGGGGCCTGATGACAGGGCAGGGCCCAATATGTGTTTAATTGTATGTATGGTATGCAGTATTTTGAAGGAACTCACTAATATTAGTGCTTACGGTTTTAGTTTTTGTTTCACGTACTTTCAGTTCCAAGGGGAAGAGCTCGGGTTGAGTACTACACACACCATATGGATTCTATTTTTGGGACACACTTTGATATTCATGATGTTTGATATACTTATTTTCTGGGTTGTATTAATAATGTTTTTGGAATATTGTTTTATTCAAACTTAAAAATTAATTTTTTTGGGTCATATTTTTGAGATGTTTCACACAACATCCTCCCTTCATGGATTCCACATTTGAAATAATTTATACTTTAATAATTGAATACTATGATTTGTAGGAGGTTCAGGTTCGGGTTTTGGTTCAGGTGCTGAACCAATTGATGAGAGGTTGAGCAAGTTCATATATATGATAAGATCAGGATTTTTCGAGCCAAGATTGTTGCGAGTCGGATTGGAGCTCGAATTCCCTCATTTCGGGAGTTCAAGGCTTGTGGGGCTCCTCAGGTTTTTGGGGTTAAGGACCCCATAACTAGCCTTCATTGGATCGCTGACATGGAGAATGCTCAGCGGACGAGCTTTTTCCCTGATGGGGCAAAGATGGGATTCACATCTTGCTTACTAAGGGAAAAATCATGAGATTTGTGGGAGGAGGTTACCCGAGCTGTAGGGATGGCAACGGTGGCAGTAATGAAATGGGAGGACTTTGTTTAGAGTTTTCAAAGGGAGTTTGCACCAAATATCGAGGTGAAACAGTTGGCGAGCGAGTTCCAGGATCTTCGGTAGACTACATAGACTGTGGCAGAGATTATCGCCAAATTCAAGGAGAGAGCATTGTTGGTCTTGCAGTACACTGTGGACGACGAGGTGAGGAAGAAGAGATATCATGACATGCTGAGGGAGCATATCTGAAATTTCATGAGTTTTTCAGGGCGTAAGACCCTGAATGGTATGATCGAGAAGATCTGCGAGCGGGAGATTGAGTTGGAGCTCCGTTGCAAGCGGAAGCCAGAGCAGGTTCAGATAGCAGTGAGCCAGGCTAAGAGGCCAAAGACTTCTGATGCTAACACCAGAGGCCATCAGGGTCAGGGCCGTTGTGGCAAGTATGGTAAGCCGTACAATGGAGCTTGTCGAGCGGCAGGTACAAGATGTTTTAGCTATGGCCAGTCGGACCACATAAGCAAGGATTTCCCAAGAAGGGATGTGATTTGCTTCCATCGCAATCAGACCAGCCATAAAATGGATGATTGTCTGAGATTGTCCAGGGGAGCAGTGACAGTGCCAGCGCCAGTGCCAACCACCTTGAGGATTACTGGTGGCTGCTAGGGCAAGGCGGAGACTCCTGTGGTGAAGAGCAGGGCTTTTCAGCTGAACACCGATGAGGCCCGTGCAGCGCCGGATGTGGTTATTGGTATGTGTTTTATATCTATCTTTTATTTCTTTCTTTTTTTTATGATTTTTCTTATTATGATCTTATATAAGGGATGTTTTAGTCAATGGTATGTATGCTCTTGTTTTGTTTGAGTCGGGGGCTACCCGATCCTTTGTATCTCTTGCACTCAGCAAGAGGTTTCAAGATGGTCCGAGGACATTGGATTCCCCTCTAGAGGTAGAGATTGTGGATGACCATACCATGAGTGATTCGAGGATTTTTTTTATGGGTGTGTCCTAAACATGTTTTGTGAGAGGTTATCTATTGATTTTGTTTCGATCCCCTTGATAGGGTCGAAGGTTATCATCGGGATGGATTCATTAGGCCCCAATGGGGCCATGATTGATTTCCAATGGCAACAGTTGAGAGTTCGAACCCCAAGTGAGGGAGAATTGGTTATTTCTGGTGAGAGAGCTTCACATGTGCCCAGTGCGGTTCCGATAGCCAAAGCATTGTATCGCCTGGCACCACCTGAGATGCAGGAGTTGTCTATGCAGCTGCAGGAGCTGCTAGACAATGGTTTTATTCGTCCGGGTAGTTCTTAGTGGGGAGCACCAATTCTATTTGTGAAGTAGATAGACGGTTAACATAGAATGTGCATTGACTATCGGGAGTTGAATAAGCTAACGGTGAAGAATTGTTACCTACTTTCGAGGATTAACGATTTGTTTTATCATATTCAGGGTGCATCTTGGTTTTCCAATATTGATTTGCGACCAAGGTACCGCCAATTGAGGGTCAGAGATGAGGATGTGTAGAAGATAGCCTTCAGAACTCATTATGGCCATTACGAGTTTGTGGTGATGCTATTCGGGCTCATCAATGCACCATCAACATTCATGGATCTCATGAACTGGGTCTGCAGGCTAATGCTGGATCTGTCTGTGATTGTATTTATTGATGATATTCTGGTCTGCTCCAAGACCATGGAGTAGCATGAGAAACATTTGTGAGAGGTGTTGGAGAACCTGAGGAGAGAGAGGCTTTATGCCAAATTCTCTAAACGCAAGTTCTGGTTGCATGAGGTGCAGTTTATGGGGCACATCGTCAACCAGAAGGGTATCTTGGTTAATTCGGCCAAGATGGAGGTTGTGATGCGATGAGAGGTTTTGAGGACCACATCCGAGATTTGAAGTTTCTTAGGTCTCACAGGGTATTATCGTAGATTTATCCAAGACTTCTCCAAGATTTTTGTGCCTTTGACCCGTTTAACAAAGAAGAATGTGACCTTTCGATGGGGGCCCGATCAACATTTGGCTTTTGAGACTCTAAGGAAACGATTGTGTGAGGCCCTGATTCTCGTGCTCCCTGAGGGTTTGGATGATTTTGTGTTTTACTGCGGCTCCTCTATTTTGGGTTTGGGAGCTATTCTTATGTAGATGAGTCACATGATTGCTTACGGTTTGAGGCAGCTGAAGCCTCATGAGGCGAACTATCCCACACATAATTTTGGAGTTAGGGGTTGTGGTGTTTTCCCTCAAGATCTAGATACATTATATGTATGGGGTTCGATATATAATCTATACTATCCACAAGGGTTTGAGGTATCTAATGGACCAGCCGAACCTGAATATCCGACAACGGAGATGGTTGGATGTGGTAAAGGACTACGATTATGAGAAACTGTACCACCATGGGAAGCCCAATATGGTGAGGAATGCCTTGAGCCGCAAGGTCGTGTGTTCGTCTATTTAGGATATCTGTTTAAGGATGATTGTCACTTCGACTTTGATGGATTTGATAAAGAAGGCTCTGGCGGAGGGGTTGAAAAAGGAAAATTGGAAGACCGAGCGGCTCAGAGAATAGGTTCCTGCATTGGGTGGGGTGAGACAAACGGTTCTTGTGGAGGCGCATAAATCAAAGTTTTCTATTTATCCAGGGGCCACAAAGATGTACATGGATATGGGGTTGAGCTGTTAGTGGCCCTATATGAAGAGGGAGATAACTTGGTTTCTTGAGTAGTGCTTGACCTACAGGAAGGTCAAAGCCAAGCACCAGAGACCCCACGACAAGATACAGCCTTTACCCATTACCATGTGGAAGTGGGAAGAGATCACCATGGACTTCATCACAAAATTGCCAAGGACAACATGTGGTGTTGATTATATGTGGGTCATTATGGACAAACTGACTAAGAGTGTGTATTTCATACCGATTTTCGAGAGCATATCCGCGAAGAAGCTACCTGATATTTATGTCCGGAAGGTGGTAGTTTGGCATGGGGGCCAGGTTTGATGGTCTTGGATCGGGATGCTCGTTTCACCTCCAGGTTTTGAAGGAAGTTCCATGAGGAGTTGGGTAGTCAGCTGCATTTTAGTACAACATACCACCATCATACCGATAGCCAGAGCGAGCAAACAATTCAGGCTCTCGAGGGTATGCTCCAGGCTTGTGTGTTGGATTTTGGAGGAAGTTGGGATACTTACCTTTCAATGGCTGAGTTCTCTACAACAAAAGTTATCATGCCAGTATTGACCAACCGCCATTTAAGATGTTATATGGAAGAAGGTGCAGGACCCCGGTTTGCTGGTGAGAGGCTGTGCATCGATTCATAGGGAGTATAGATGTTGCACTAAATCCTACAGAGTTGATCCAACATGTGTGCGGAAGATTGTGGGTCGCACAACACCGGTAGAAGAGTTATGCGATCTGTGGCATTTCGGACCATGAGTTTCATGTATGAGACTTAGTCCTTTTGAAGGTTTCACCTTGGAAAGGTGTCATCTACTTTCGGAAGAGCGGTAAGCTGGTCCCCAAATTAGACGTACCTTTCAGGATTTCGGCCCGAGTGGGCGAGGTAGCATACCGCATGGATTTTCCTGATGAGCTCAATCAGATCATTAACACCTTCCATGTGTTGCAGCTTTGGAAGTGTGTGGTAGATGAGTCAGTAGTTGTTCATCTGGATGATATTCAGGTCAATGATCGTCTGAACTATGTGGAGAGACTAGTTGCAATCTTAGACCAAAAGATGAAGGTTTTGAGTAACAAGGAAGTGTCATTGGTCAAGGTCCAATGGCAACATTAGAAGGGTTCCAAATGGAATTGGGAACCCGAGGCGGAGATGCAAGAGCATTACCCTGATTTGTTCGTGGCAGCAAACTTCGAGGGCAAAGTGTAGTTCAAGTGGAGGAGAGTTGTAACATCTATTTTTTTAGGTTTGCTTTTGGACGCTTGAGTTTTGATTTGTTTCAAGAAGGGTCCCCGTTGTCAGAATCCATGAATTTTTGGTGTTGCTCGAGTACGTAAGGTGTATGTGTTGGATTAGGTGTCTAAGACCATAACTATAATTAGTATGTTCTTGACCCAAGAGTAGCATGGTCCATTTTGGGTTGCATATCACTAGGAAAATTTGATATGATGGATATTTGAGTAAGAGGTTATTTATGATTTACTAATATATTATAAGTATAATATATTAATGGAGAAATCATATTATTTAATTAGTATTGATCAAGAATTAATTTGGAATTAATTTAGTGATCAAAAGAGACTAATTAAATTAACGGGGGACTGATTATGTAAATCAGTGAAATATATATATATATATATATATATAGTTTGGGCTATTGATCCATGATGGGCTAAGTTTATGTAAGTATCCATGAAGAGTTAGCCCACATGAGATATGGATCATAACCTAAGTGTATGGATTAGGGTTTAGTCATGATTCTTGGATTCCTACAATATATAAATGAGTCCTCTTAGCCTAAAATTGATGACACTAGTGATCTTGGAGATACTATAACCGATTTTGTGCCTAGTAACCTCTCTCTCAAGTCCTCCATTTGTTCATGGTGAGTTGTGAACTGTTTGAGGCATCACACTTAGGGTGCTAAGTTCTTAAAGGCCAAATACATCAAGCTACAACAAAGAGGTAATCATCTAATCTATTTTTATGATTCAAGTACCAAATTGTATGCTACTTGTAGGCTTCATGCTTTGGATATTTTATTGCATGTATAACTAGAGAAAACTTAGATCCAAAGCATTAGGGTTGTATGTGCACCATAGGAGTGTTGTAGTATACAAAACCCAACAGTACGATTGGTACATTGAGCATACTATGTCCCGTGCCAGTACGCTCCATGTACTCCAGTATGTCGGGCGTACGTGGTTCAGACAAAAACCCTAATAATTAGGATGTGTGCACTATTTAAACACCATTATAGCTCCAAGACCTTTCCCTTTATCAGCCTCCGTCCCAAGATCAACCCTCTTTGCAAACCCTAGTACAGTTTGAGAATTTTGAGCCTTTTGGAGTGATTGTGTGATTCCTTGGTTGTGAGGAAGGACTTTCAAGTACTAAAGCTTTGCTCTCAAGACTTTGGATCTAGCATCTCATCTTCATTGTGCACTATTTGGAGGTATAAAGCTCCAAACTAGGCTTATGGTTTTTTAGATCTTAGTTAATCCTTGATTTTCTTCCTTTTTGTCCCAAAGTATAGAGCTTGGTGAGTAATAAGTATTCCTAAGCCTTCAAGGTGTCCTTTTAGACATTTTAAGGCATTTCAAGTCATAAAAATGAGAGCTTGGATCTTGATTTGTCCCCATCAGAGAGTTAGGGTATAGAAAAGGGTTAAGTAAGCTAGGATTTTAGTGTTTGGCTTCATATAGCCATGCAAAGGCATAAAGTTTGAAACTTTGTGGTCTTAGGGGTTTAGTGAGTTCAGATCTAAGTTTTGGTTGTAGGGTCTTAAGGCATTAAGACATTTTGCATGAGTTTTCATGAGGGTTGCGTATGCTGGAGAGCGTTCGTGTACGCTACGTGTACTGGAATGTTGGTTTTTAGTTTAGTGTTATTTCTATGACAACTGGAAAATTTTGAGTCAAACAAGCCAAAAATGTTTTTTGTACAAGTGCATTCACAATGTAGCCTTGTTGTAATAAAACTTTGAAAGCCAAAAGGGCATTGTTTATATATATATATATATATATATATATATATATATATATATATATATATATATATATATATATATATATATATATATATATATACTTTAAGAAACCATGTCGTAATTCACAAAGTCAACAAGCTAGAATATATCAAGATGGGACCACTTACTTTAAGTGTTTTAAGCCTAAAACCCACTAAGGACAAAAACACATGCCTATGCCGAAATCTCCAAGCCAAAACCACTAGGACCGAAATCATGTGGTCAAACCATGTCTAGGACCGAAATCACATGTAATTTCAGTCATACTAGGGGATTTTAGGGGTTTTCGGCCAAAGCAAAGGAAATGTAGATAAAATTGTTGACTTTATGATTAGATGCCTCACCCATTTCCCATGCACAATTCGACAGTATCCCAAGAAAATCTCCAATGAATAAATATATTATCCAAAAAATAACTAGGTATGATTCCTATCACCTTTCCCTCTTAGAAACCACAGGAAGCACCCAAACCCTACCATTTCTCCATCCTACTTCTTGTTAACTTTCCTTCTCTTCTCAAGAATTCATTTCCAAGTTTCAAAGGATTTTAAGCTCCAAGTTCATCCTTAGATTTTTGGGTAAGTATTTTCTTTTTGGTTTTTAAGTACTATAACACTCATATGGTGCACATGCAACCCTAGATGCTTTAGATCTATGTTTTCTCTAATTATACATGCATTTTACAACTTTCCAAAGCATACAACCTAACTAGCATACAATAGACGATATAAAATATAAAACTCATAGTTTGATGAATACCTCTTATGTAGTTTGAAGTTCTTGGCCTTTGAAAGCTTTAGCACCTCAAGTGTGATGCCTCTAATGTTTCATAAACACCAAATGCAAGAGGAGGCTTGAGCAAATAGGCTATTTAGCTCAAAATTGATTATCACTCTCTTAGAATGGTTGGGGTAACTGATTTTAGCGCTAGGGTTTCATCCATGTAAACCCTAATGCATCATGACCATTCATGTTACTTAGGATCCATGGTTTAAACCTCCACGGACTATCCATGGACTATTATATTGGTTTAGCCCATCCTAATTAACCATGGATCATTGGCCCACACTATAAGAATCATTGATTTACTTAATCAGTCCTCGTATATTTAATTAGTCTCTTTTGATCACTAAATTAATTCCAAATTAATTCTTGATTAATACCAATTAAATAATATGATTTCTCAATTAATATATTATACTTATAACATATTAATAAATCATAAATAGCCTTATTCTCGAAATTCCATCCTATCAAATTACACTGCTAAAAGGCAACCCAAAAGGACCATGTTACTATCAGGTCAAGTACATCCCAGTTATAGTTATGGGTTTAGACACCTAATCCAACAGTCTCCCACTTGGATAAGTCTAATAACTATAGCTGCCAATGCAACTTCTAGATCTAATTAGCAATCGTAGCTTTCAAAAGCCGCTGTCGAACTCTAACCTAGTCAGCGACGTGTCCTTTAGATAAGGGATCATATATTCCTATGTTCTTCAAGATATCACGAGGAAAAATACATGGAACATAGTCATACTTATTGTCCAGCTGTTTGTTTCCCGATTTCCAATTTTTCTGACATAGAACATAACTAAACACATCAATTTAGTTTTGACCGGGCCTGACACATAAACTTCGACATTATATGATTGTACTAACTACTCATTAAATCATGCTTAACGATACGTTTTATAACATCAAGTTATTGATTCCTTTTCGTATCATCAATGCACAACCAACTTGTAGTCAACAACTCATATATCTTGGTTTGAAGATTATATGATATTATCGTCTCACAATCGCTTGTTATAAATTCCATGAAGTGATTCAGGTGATCGTGGGTTTAATCCAATACTCAAATCTTATTTTAGGAGTACTCAGGAATGTTGTAGCATACTTTTGCTATGTCTAACACCTTAGACAATCTACAAGCCAATTTCATGACAGTCTAGCCTCATAACCTACTTCCAAAGTATGATCGACTGTGGATAGTTTGAATAATCTTATTATTCTAGAAGTTAAAACATGCAAAAGTGAAACAATAGTAAATAATTGACACAAGACAACAACTTTACTTATAAATAAAACTCCTTTTAATTAATCATCAAATGTCAATTACTGTTTAGCTACTACAGGTTTCAAATATTTATCTATTCACTAAAACTAATATCGTCCACTATCCCAATGCCCCTTGCATACTGTAAGTGCCTAACCCTACTCAGTCCCTTCGTGAGGCGATCTGCTGGGTTGTCCTCTGACAATATCCTCTTCACAACGAGGTGTCATTCTTCCACTTGATGTCTTATGAAGTGGTACTTTCTGTCGATATTCCTGGATCTAACATGATCTCTCGGTTCCTTGGTTAAGGCAACTGCCCCTTCATTATCGCAGAAAATCTCCACAGGCTCCATTATGGCTGGCACAACTCGAAGGTCTCTGATGAAGTTCTTCAACCATATCGCCTCTTTCGATGCTTCTCTCGCTGCAATGTATGCTGATTCACACGTCGAATCAACTACAGTCTCTTGCTTGAAACTTTTCCATGTTACTGCTCCTCCATTTAGGGTAAACACCCAACCCGACTGAGAGTGCAAATTCTCTCTGTCGGTCTGAAAACTGGCATCATAATATGCTGTCACTCGTAAGTCATCACTCCCCCAAGGGTAAGAAACCAATCCTTAGTCCTCCGGAGGTACTTAAGAATGCTCTTTACTGCAGTCCAGTGAGCACTACTAGGATTCCCTTGATATCTTCTGATCTACTCAAAGCAAAGACCACATAAGGGCGAGTACAAGTCATAGCATACATGATCGAGCCAATTGCGGAAGCATATGGTACTCGACTCATCTCCACTATCTCAAGCTCCGTACTCGGATTCTGAGTCTTACTCAGTTTGGTATTGCTTTGGATAGGTAAGTCACCTTTCTTGGAGTTCTCCATGCTAAAATGTTTCAACACCTTGTCCAAGTAGGTACTCTGACTAAGTCCTATTAGTCTTTTACTCTTGTTTCTCAATATCCTTATCCCTATAATATATGCAACTTCTCCAAGGTCCTTCATAGCGAAACACATCCCAAGCCAGGACTTAATTTCCAGCAAGGTTGACATATATGTAGGACTCATCCTCGCTTCTTGAAAATCCAAACTCTTTGACTTTCTCATCGAAACAAAGATTCAATCTACGAGATGCTTGTTTCAATCCATAAATGGATTTCTCAAGCTTACACACTCTATTAGGGTACTTTGCATTCACAAAACCCTTTGGCTGACTCATGTAAACATCTTCAGCTAACTTTCCATTAAGGAAAGCGGTTTTGACATCTATTTTCCATATTTCATAGTCATGAAATGCAGCTATGGCAAGCATAACTCTTATAGATTTAATCTTCGCTACTAGTGAGAAGGTCTCATCATAGTCAACTTCCTGAGTTTGAGTAAAGCCCTTCGCAACCAGTAGCACCTTATATGTGTGTAGTTTCCCATCTATATCGGTCTTCTTCTTGAAGATCTATTTGCACCCGACTGTCTTACGACCCGATACATTGTCAACCAAGTTCCAAACTTGATTGTCATACATGGACTAAATCTCGTTGTCCATTGCGTCTTATCATTTAGCAGACTCAGGGCCTGCCATGGATTCCTAGTAGTTGTTAGGTTCATCCAAGTTTGTCAATGTATTATCACTGATAAATGTATCACCTTCAGTTGTTGTATGAAAACCATATAACACAGGTGGAACACTAACTCTACTGGAACGTCTCAGAGGTACGAACTGGTCAATCGGTTCAACAAGAGTTTCCTCCTCTAGTTGAGTGCCAATGTTTAAGATTCCTTCATCGCTTAACTCTTGAAACTCTTCAAGGTTAATTTCCCTCCCACTGTCCTCTTGGCATATGAGTTCTCTCTCTCTCTCTCAAGACTCATCTCCTTGCTATGAAGAAAACATTGTCATTCGGTCTATAGAAGAGATATCCAAAGGATTTATGTGGGTAGCCAATGAAAATACATCGCTCACTATGAGGTTCGAGCTTATCGTGAGTTTCTTTTCTCACCAAAGCCTCGCAACCCTAAACTTTGATGTGATCTAACAAGGGAACCTTCCTTATCCACATCTCGTGAGGTGTTTTGGCAACCTTCTTAGTAGGAACTAGATTAAGAATATGGGTGGAAATCTTTAAGGCATACCCCCAGAATGAGATAGGTAACGAAGCTCGAATCGTCATAGAACGAACCATGTCAACCAAGGCTCGATTGCACCTTTCAGCCACACCATTCAGCTGCGGTGTCGTAGGTGGCGTCAACTGTGAAACAAATCCACATTCCTTAAGATATTCTAGGAACTCGATACTAAGATACTCTCCTCCTTGACCGGATCACAACATCTTTATCTTCCTGTCCAATTGATTCCCCACTTCTTTCTTAAACTCTTTAAACTTTTCAAAGGTTTCTGACTTATGATTGATTAAGTAGATATAGCCATATCTGGTGTAATCATCAATAAAAGTCACATAGAAGCGGTCAGAATCCCTTGTGGCAGTTTTGAAGGGTCCACACACATAAGTGTGTATGAGATCCAACAAACCTTCACCGCTTTCACAAATACCAGTGAAGGGTGACTTAGTCATATTTCAAAGAAAACAAGATTCGCAAGTGTCATCCGACTTCAAGTCGAATGACTCCAAGACTCCAGCCTTTTGGAGTTGGCCTATGCGCTTCTTGTTGACATGTCCAAGACGACAATGCCACAAGCATGCCTTGTCCAAAACATTGGACGAATCAATATTCAAAACATTATTTCATAGGTTATCTACAACCATCATAGTTTCATATATACCATTACAAGGTAATGCTTCAAAATAAAATGTACCATTATAATTGTTGGATATAGTGTCTAAGTCCATAAATTTATTTGGTATGTACTTGACCCGACCCGGCATGGTCCATTTGGGTTGCATGGCATTGCAATACTTGGATAAACAAAATGAGAGAAAGTACACTTGTGATTATTAATATATTATAAGTTCTAATATATTAATAATAGTATTATTTAATTAGTGTTGATCAAGTATTAATCTAGTATTAATTTGGCGATCAAAGTGAGACTAATTAAATATATAGGGTTGATTATGACAATCATCAATTCTTTTATGGTGGATTAATGATCCATGGTTTATGGGTTTGGTTATAACCATATGGAGCTCCATGGATAGTCCATGGGAGTTACAAACCCATGGGTCATGAGAAATGAAGAGTCATGACAATTAGGGTTTATATTTGTAACTCCTAATTATGACACACTATAAAAGAAACCCTATAGCATGCAAAAGCGGCACTAAGAGTATTCTTGTGAGGGCATAGCCGATTTTGAAGTGTAGAAGTATTCTCTCTAGTTATTCCAAGGTTGTAGTGTTGTGTGAAGCATTTGAGGCACAACATTTAGGGTGCTAGGCTCACAAAGTCTTGAAGGAATCCAAGCAACAACAAGGTATCTATTTCTACTAGTTTTTATGTTTTATGTAATCCCCATGCTATGCTAGTTAGGAAATAACCTTGAAAAAGAAATTTGCATGTATATAGAGAAAACATAGATTCAAGGTTATTAGGGTTGCATGTACACTTAGGAAGTGTTAGAATGCTAAAAACCCATCAGTGGTATCAGAGACTAGGATTGTTTTCTGTATACTTGATGCAAAACTGCTTGAAAATCAAAAAATCTGCTCACTGACGACTGGACTCGCCGAGTTCATGGGGAGGACTCGCCGAGTCCATGAAGAAATTCATCCTACTCGTCGAGTAGGATCTTGCACTCGACGAGTAGGAGCGTGTTGGGCATTTTTTCGTGTTTTGTTGCTAGAAATGGATTAAAATCATTATCCCAATCTATATTGGACTTGTAAAATCTGTTTTTCAAAATGATAATGATTATGTTAACCCATTTTTGCATGACTTTTATCAACTTTCAAGTATTGTATATGTTAATATGATTCTTGAAATTGTTTGACATGAACTTGTGTTCTTATGAGTTTTTAGAAGATCATAGGAATTATGTGTAACCTCCATGTATGTTTAATTCATGATCTTAATGGCAATGATGGTGTCCATAACTTGTCCTCAAGTTATGGATAACCAAAATTCACTTCTTTAAAAGTTGAAATTAAAGAATAGTAGGTTTCATAAAATGAAGAGTCTTCAACTTTATGAACCATTAAAACTCATAAGTTACAAATTGAAGAGACTTGGAATAGTTTCAATTCTTGCCCTCAAGATTTGGAATTTGTAAAGTCTTACACTTTAATTCCAAATTATTATTATTTTTTAAGTTAAAAAAAATTCAAACTTTATGGACTTCATTAAATTAATTAAAGTGATTAGTTAAAAGAGTTCATAATTCCATGATGACATGGTTTAAGTTTAATTAAATTAAGAGTATAGTTTAATTAATAGATTAAACCACCAAGTATTTTAATTGTTTAAAATACACCCTTATACTATTATTATAATTTTAATTATATATATATGTATAAGAATATGTCATTCTTACCGTTAGTAGGCCTCATTCACGAAGTCGGTCTATAAGGGGGGTATAAGGTTGTTGCCTATAAAATGGTGACTTAATGGGTGTCCACTCTCACCCACCGCTTCCTTGATCGGTGGAGGGTCGTTAGTCGAACGGGTAGGATACGACTTTAAATACTCATTAAAAGTATAATGAATTATAAAGTAACTATACATTATAGATTCCCAATCTTAGTTACTTTAGGAAAATGTGAAATTGGTGCTAGCCCATAAAATTACACTTTGTACCTTACCAATTCGTTAGTGGAGCGTGTGTGCTTAACCGGCACACTAACATGGACTAGTAAGAGTGGCAAAGGGTAACTTGACTTTATTATAGATCGGTGGAGCGTGTGTGGTTAACCGGCACATCGATTAGGTAATATTGTTAAGGGAACCAAATCAATTTGTATGGTTATTCACACCTTGTTTGTGATCCCCGGCATCCCAGTCACAAACTTGAGAGGGCACAATCGAGATTCAAACATGCCATTGAAAAGTTCAATGTATCTCAAAAGATCTAGGAGTTTCAAAACCAATAAAACCTAATAATAAAATATTTCGTTCTAATGGTGGAAATTGGTAAATCGTCATTTACCTACCTTTAACTATTTTATAATTTGGATTACGGCATCCCTCTTCCGGTTATAAATAGGTTATTGGTGATGGGTTTTGAGCATTCTAATCCTTCCTAAGTGTACATGCAACCCTAATAACCTTGAATCTATGTTTTCTCTATATACATGCAAATTTCTTTTTCAAGGTTATTTCCTAACTAGCATGGCATGGGGAATATATGAAACATAAAAACTAGTAGAAATACATACCTTGTTCTTGCTTGGATTCCTTCAAGACTTTGTGAGCCTAGCACCCCAAATGTTGTGCCTCGAATGCTTCACACAACACCATAAAATTTGGAATAACTTGAGAGAATACTTCTAGCACTCAAAATCGGTTATGCCCTCTCTAGTAACCTTACTAGCCCCCATTTTACTAGCCAAAGGGTTCCTTTTATAGTGGTGTCACAATTAGGGTTTCATTAAGAAGACCCATAATTGTCATAGCTCTTCATTTCTCATGACCCATGGGTTTGTAACTCCCATGGACTATCCATGGAGCTCCAAATGGTTACATCCATAACCCATAAACCATGGATCATTAATCCACCATAAAAGAATTGATGATTGTCATAATCAACCCTTATATATTTAATTAGTCTCACTTTGATCACCAAATTAATACTAGATTAATACTTGATCAAATACTAATTAAACAATACTATTATTAATATATTAGAACTTATAATATATTAATAATCATAAGTGCCATATTCTCTCATTTAGTCTATCCAAGTATTGCAATGCCATGCAACCCAAATGGACCATGCCGGGTCGGATCAAGTACATACCAAATAAAGTTATGGACTTAGACATTATATCCAACAATTGGGTCCTAGCCTTAATATTTCATATTGGGTGTTATATTAAGGACTTT
Source organism: Lactuca sativa (assembly GCF_002870075.4). Taxonomy (NCBI): domain Eukaryota; kingdom Viridiplantae; phylum Streptophyta; class Magnoliopsida; order Asterales; family Asteraceae; genus Lactuca; species Lactuca sativa. The sequence goes on along the minus strand of NC_056626.2, from coordinate 177,822,317 downwards.
AAATCAACTAACTTGAATTTCTCCCATTATAGATGTCTAGTTTAGACAGCTATGGTCTTCCCAAATCTTTAGGAAGAAGCTTCCTAATGAAGATGATATCCCGAATGGCAATCAAGGTGAAAGATCAATCCCTTTGTTGTGTATTAGTGGGACTGAAAATCATACTTCACTTTCTTCACCTACTCCAATAAATCTCCCTATCCCACAAGTTTCAAGACATGATAAGTTCTAAGTCACTCAATACCTATTGGAAAACAAAGTCTATATGTGCTTAAGTCTTGGAGATTAAGTCACATATTGACAAGCCGGGAGAGTCGGGTGTCGAAGTCTCAAGGTAGCTAGTTGTTGACTTGGTCACTCCCTAATGACAGATCACGACATGAACCTCAATGATCTTACCTATTTTCTTGATGATGCTGAATCAGAAATGATTTGGAGCATTGGTAAAGCTAAATTTGATTGGAAGATCAACTTCCCAAACTTCCATGGACATTGACAATGGTAACATTGGAAGTCCAGAAAACCTTTCTCTTCCCAAATGAAAGGGATTGGCCATAGTCAACTCGGTTGAAAAATGGTAAAGAGAGAGGCTAAGTCTGTGATAGTCCTGTGTACCGTTTCAAGAGAGTCCATATGTTTCTGTTGCCAAAGGAAGGGCATTGGTTGCGAAGCTGCCTAATTTGCCTAAAAGTTCATAAGGATAGTAAAGTCAAATGTTTGACTCTACTTCAGGTAAAGTCCATCGTCTAACTCTATTAAGTTTCTATTCTGAGATTCTTATTTCATGATGTGACTGGGTCACATGTTGATGTTTTAAGAATCAAAGAAGAGTGAAGAAACTTAAAGGAAGTATATGCTGATTCTGATCGTGAAGATGGATTTCGATCGCATGGTTCAGTGATCAGAATTTTGAGTTGTTACTTAAGAGTTGAAACATATTGCTTAGGAATATATAACAACAAGGTTTTCATATGGGTTGTAAGGATAAGTTTTCCGCAAAATTTTCAAATAAAAGAAAAAATGGTTTTTATTTTATTTATTTTAAGTATCCTTAGAATGGCAGTTATGAAAAAGGTTGTTGGTTATATGTTTCCATTGATAAGCAATATGGGTAAATGGATTTGATTCTTTCATTAGTGGTAGTGTCATGATTTACCAAATAAGGAAAGATTCACATCACCCAAATTTCAGTTGGATAGAAACTTGGAATCATGCAAGTTGTATTGTGTGATGAATGAGAATTCTCATCTTTGGTAAATTAAGACTAATTACTTGTTCACATTCGCATGTGAGTCAAGCGAAGGACTAAGAGATTGGGTACACTTGGTTGTGTGCTGGTCAGGTCCACCACAAAGGTTGATAAGATTATTCATTATGATTTACTAAAGTTTAGTAAATATGGTTATGCTTACGAGTTTAAGTGTAATTCTAAAATATTGGAAAAGTTTCAATGTATGGCAGAATGAATAAGAAGAATCAAATAAGGCAGAAAGATAAAAGTTTCTCCAATCTGAAGCGATGGGAGAGTACTTGTGTATTTTGTTTTATGATTATCTTAGTGATTATGGAACCTTATCACAATTGTTCCTCTAAGGACACCTTAGTGTGTTTGTTGCCTGAGGAGAGGAATCGTGAATTGTTGAAATGGTTAAATCAAAAGATAATTCATACTTCGTGCCAAAAAGAAATCCTGGAGTTATACTCCAAGATTGTAACTTGAGTGACATAGTCTTTAGAAAGTTCATAACACTTGTCAAATGTGGAGTAAGATGTTTCCTATTCTTGTACATTTGAGATTGGTAAGTTGTGATGTTTTGGATAAAGCAAAGACCAGCTGAGACCAATAGTGAGAAGTGTTTGACTTGATAAGAATCCGCACTAGCTCTTGAATATTTGTTTTGTCAAGGAATGGTTCTTGACAAAGAGAATCATATATGTGAAGAGGTCAGTGGGAGTCTTAAAAAGATCTTAAGATAGGTTCAAGAACCAATCAAGAGAATTGTTAATCACTAGCCCACAACTTGAGGTTTGTAACCTATTGTGTTGACATATTCTATGCTCATCCCAATTAAGGTTGGATTTGCATTGGAGTTCTGAGAGTTCTCGATTGTTTGCATAACAACCTGGAAGCAATGGTAGACCCTTGTGTTGCCGGGTGGCAAGAAATTAAGATTGCACAAGTTCAGTCCATATGAATTTGGAAGTGTCACTAACCTAGTCCCGTGATTATGGTTTTGAAAAAATTCACATAGAAAAGAACACATGCACCATAAAATCAAAGTTTCATAAGGTTTCTCTTGGATTCATGAAAATGATGGTAAGGAAACGCTTCCACTAAGAAGATTTTAAGTAGATAGCGGTTGTGATATTTGCATTCTCATATAGTTAGTGGAGCGTGTGTGATTAACCGGCACACTAACTAGTGAGAATTGCAAAAGGTCTAGACAAACATGTGAGCTATCTAAGGAAAGGTGTATGTTTTTGATAAAATCTTATCAAAGCAATCTAGTATCAGAAATATGAACTTTGGTAAGAAAGTCAATAAAGTATTGATTTCTAAAAGTCCAGTTGATTTCTGAGTACATGTCAAAGCTAGTGGGAGCATAAAGTGTTATGCTGGTAATCATTATGCTAGTGGGAGCAAGATGATTATGTTAAGTATTGCAAGTTAGCAATGTTAATTATAGAAAACAAAAGTTTCAATTTGCTTTGAAAAGTTGTTTGCTGTTAGGGTGCAAAGTCATGCTTGGATGTAATGTGTTTAGACTTTCCTCTTTGTATGTGTAAATGAGTTGAGTCTTTTCCTATAAATAGGAAGTGAGTGACTCCCATTATGTAAGAGTCCATTTGGAGTGTTAGACTAGAGAGAGAAATTGTATACAAACCCATTTGTATAATCTTTCTAGATCTAATAAGAGCGTACAAAGATTTATTTACTCCTTATGTTCTTGAATTTTATATGATGAATCACTAGATCTTTCTAATTCCGCACATGCCATCATAATCAACACCACTATAATTGGTATCATAGCGGGTGTTCTTGATTTTCATCAAGAATTGATCCTTGATGGCGATTTTGATTAAGTGACTCATTTATTGTTCATTGATCTTTGTGTTTAGAGAGTGTTTTTGTGTTCTAGAAGTCGAATTTTTCTTTGATTTGATCCATAATTCGACTTTCTCTCTCTAGAATACTTGTTTGTATCACTTTCTCTTTCTAGAAAACCCATTCAAAATCACTTTCTCTCTCTAGAAAATTTCAAGTTCTTGTAATCATGGAGCAATGGTTGGTTCGAAATGAAAGTTTTCTATACGTATACACTTTTTTTGAATGCATTCTTTATCAATTGACTGTTGGATCACAAAGTGAAGATGCACTTATGTCAAATGGAGAAAGGGATAGAAAGGGAGATTACATTGGTTATCCAATTTATCAAAACAAAGATTTGTTTGATCAATTGATTACAACATATCAAGAAATATGAAGAAATAAGAGGAATGGTGAAGTCATAAAAGGAATTCCTCTTGCTAATTGTAAACCGAGAAGAAATAGACTTGAATATTATGCAAATTGTCGTGAAGCTCAAGAACATGTTCTTGATGATGTTCATCGTGTTCATGATGTTCAAGGAAAAGAAGTTCAAAACAATGGAGTTCAATGTGATGTTCTTGATGTTCAAGAAAAAGGAGTTCAAGTTGATTCTCATGATGAAAAAGTTTTTTGCTCAATTGGAGTTCAAACCGATGATATTTTGTGTTCTTGTGATTCGTTTGAAGGAATGATTCCTTATCGGAAGCCGGTGATTCAAGAAATTCACAAATATCAAACTCCAAAATATTTGATTCAAACTCAAAATGTTCATGTTGTTAAAAGTGGGTTTGTTCATGAAGTCAAGTCTTCAAGATGCAAAAAGATGAGAAAGAAAAAGAAAAAGAAGATGAATCGGAAGAACAAGCGGGTTTACTCACAAAAATCGTCATATGTTGTGAAGCCAAAATCCGTGAAGCAAATTTGGGTTCCAAAGCAACAATCTCCAAAGATTGCATTGAATTTGAAGTCAAAACCCAAATGTGGTGGCGGTTCTTTTGAAGATGTTCTTGGATCGTTGAAGAACACGAAGAACGAGTTGTACATCTCGCATGGTGGGTGGTACAATGTTCGATTTGGAGATTTTCTCATTCCGACAAAAGAACCAAGATCTTCCAAATTTGATTCGTTCGTTGAAAACGGAACTCGATTCGTCAAAAAGGTATCTCAAATTCTCAAATGGATTCCAAAACGTCCATGATTTCGATTCGTACTTTACGTTTTTCATTTTTGATCGATTTGCCTCATTGGATCTAATCCGTTTCAAACCCCATTGTTGATCCAACAATTTTTGTAAGATCAAATTATCAAAATAAAAATCAATTTTTTTTACTGTTCATCTTATCCAACTTTAGTCCAATCAGATTCTCCATTCGTTGATTCGATTCAAGTTAGAAGCCCAAACATGAAATTTGTTCACCGAGCCCATAATATTTTCGAATACTGTTCATTAAGATGTTTAAGCCCAAAATCCAAACAAATTTTTTTGACTCTAATTCGCAGTCGCAGTTCATCACTCTTCATTCCCATACTCGCTTTATCAGTTGTACATCCTGTTCTTGATTCACGTTTTGTTCAACTTGATCTCATAGATTTGATTTTGTTTCTTCATCTCTAACATTTGATTAACTTTGATTCTTGAGTTAGAATTGTGAATCGGTTGTGTATGATAAGCCGATAATGATCAATTAATCGTCAATCCATTCTTTGATTTAGATGAAATTGATCAGCTTCTGAGTTAGAAGAATCAATTATTATCTGTTTGACATGAAAATCGATGATAGATTCATGGATTTATGTTTCTCGATTGATGAATTTCAATGAAGAACACTTGAAGAACGGTAGAAATTTTTGGTTGAAAATCGGTGTTTTGATCTGAAATAATTCAAAGAATCATTGATTTCGTTGTTTATGGTTGGAAGGAGAATGCTAAATCAATTTGAGTTGGAGTCGATTTCAATGGAGTAATAATCGAATTGCTTTGAGATTGTGTGTTGTTGTTCGCAAGTTCAAATTCTGTAAGTTCGATAGATGATGATTGGGAGTCGATGGAAGAAAAGTAGGATCAAAGATTTGTTTGTGATGTTGAGAATTGGTTTGCGAAGGATATATGTTAGATAACGAATTCAATTTTGGGTTTGATATCAATTTGTTAAAAGCGATAGTTTGATGTCGATGCACCTAGAATCAATCTACAAATAGGTACTGGGAATTCGATAATTGGATTCGTGTTTGATTGGATGTTTATTGATGGAGAATGGGAAGAAGACAAATGACGATTTCAAGTTTTGATATGGGTTTGGATAGTCGATTTTGTGAAGTTAGACTGGAGGTCGAACGTTTCATAGTCTCGAGTTTGATTTACTGGGAGTCGATATTGCTTGAGTACTTAACTTTCGCAAGTTTGATTGTGAGAATTTTGGAATGAACTGGAAAGATTTTGGAGTTGTTGACGCTGATTTTGTGAAAATATAACAATCGAGTGTTCGCATCTATGGATTGAGTCCGTATGTGTGATAATCAATTTTGGGTTCGCATATGAAATTTTGTGGTACGCATTCTGTGATGGGTTGGAATGTGTTCGCATCTGGAAATGTAAAGTCTTGGTGAATGAAATGCGAATAATGGAAAATTTTGTGGTTGATGTTCAAGATTCGCATTTGGTTATAGAGATTGTATTCGCATTTGGGTCTCAATATTAATTTCGCATTTGGTTACTTAGGATAAAGATGCGAAGTATTTTCCTCCATGATTCGCATTCATGTTTCACGTGCGAAGTAAGGAACGTGCGAAGTAAGGAACGTGCGAAGTATTAAGATGCGAAGTCTTTTACTGTATAAGTGAATTGGGGAAGAAGAAAGTAAAGAGTTTCAGTTTGCACCCCTGATCTTTTCACTAAATGACAGTTTATACCTAACTTCCCATATGAGCAATAAAAGCTGAGAAATTTTAGAATTTTCAGTTTTGGTCCCTGCAGTTTGTGCGAATTTACGCTTTATGTCCGGTTTCGCAAATGGGCTAGAGTTTCGCATATTTGGCTGTTTTTGGCGCAACGGGTCCCTGCAAGTTTCAGAAAGTGACAATATCTACCCGGATTTTGAAAAATCTTGCAACTTTCACTCAAAAAGTAAAAATTTTTCATAAATTGGAAATTTTTTTGTGGCTTTTTCGTGATTGTTTTTTCCGTGCAAGATTTTTGGTAATTCATTTTTGGTACACATCAAGGGAGAGTATTGTGAAGACTATTCCTCGGGCGCTTCTCATCCTTAGTGGGTTTTATAATCATTTTTTGATTATAAAAAGGGGGAGAATGATGGGTATTCGAAGCTTCTCGGGTTTGTCGAATATTCATTTGCGGATTTGAAGACCGGTGTCACTTCGAGGGGGAGTTTGGTCTTGATCGCGCTAGCTCGTTGGAGATTAAAGCCGGACATCCAATCCTAACTTTGAGGGGGAGAATGTTAGGGGTGCAAAGTCATGCTTGGATGTAATGTGTTTAGGCTTTCCTCTTTGTATGTGTAAATGGGTTGAGTCTTTTCCTATAAATAGGAAGTGAGTGACTCCCATTATGTAAGAGTCCATTTGGAGTGTTAGACTAGAGAGAGAATTTGTATACAAACCCATTTGTATAATCTTTCTAGATCTAATAAGAGCTTACAAAGATTTATTTACTCCTTATGTTCTTGAATTTGTATGATGAATCACTAGATCTTTCTAATTCCGCACATGCCATCATAATCAACACCACTACATTTGCTATAATTAAGGGAGAGGATTTTATACTTCATTCCAATTCTACCAGCTTAGATTGAGTTTTATCAGCTTTAGTCAAGGATATATATGAATGTTATGTTGGAATTGTTCAACATAAGGAATTTCTATATATGTTGCGTTCTCAAAATTCGATTATGATTACGGCATACCTCTTCATAGTTCGAATTGTGAGAACATGGCAAATAAAATTTTTATAGCATGAATCGTGTCTCATATGCTTCGGATATAGGATCGATTGCATGTACTATAATATTCATCCATTCTAAATTTTCCTAATGCTTAGGGCATTAAGAAGGGAAAAGGGATTAGAACTGGATATGACTAAAATGATTAAGCAATTGTCGAGGACAGTTTGAGGTGTACCAAAGATTGGTTACTCATGGACAGTTGGAAGTATAGAGTTAGGACCATATAGACATATTTTGAAAAGAGGCAAATCTTGTTCAAAAGTGATGGTCAAAATGGGAATATGGAATTGTTTCCATAGGTGGAAGTTACTTTTTGAATCTGTGTAAGATTAGAGAACTTAATGCATGAAGGAATATGGAATTGTTTCCATAGGTGGAAGTTACTCTTTGAATCTGTGTAAGATTAGAGAACTTAATGCAAGAAGGATGTTCAAAGGAATGTACTTTGAATTTGAGACTTCATTTCCATGGAATTGTTTTCCATTGGAATGTTTTGTAATGTCTGTTGCCAAGTCTTTGTGACTTCTGTGCATAGTCATTACAAGGGGATCATTGCATATAAGTTTAGAATCTAACAGATTACAGTAAATGGCAAGAGTTTGGTATTCTTGCATTTACAACAAGGATTGGAATTGTGAAATGAGCATCATTGGAATATTGTCAATTGATCTATTTCACAAAGAGAAGATCATATGTAAACATAGTATGCATACTTAGAGTATGGCATAATTGTTTGGAAAACCATAGTGTACATGCTTGGAGCGTGGGACAACTAATGTTTGAATTCAAGCATAAAGTTGATTAATCGAAACATAAATAATGAGTAATCAATATGGTGCTTAAATAAAAGGTGTTTTATTTACACTTAAAGTGTTAAGGCCATATAAGATTAGTATTATTCTTGTGTTTCACTTTGCATGTTTTGACTTCCAGAATAATTATGTTATGGTATATATCATATTATTCAAACCATCCACAGTCAGTCATATGTTGGAAGTAGATATGAATCAAGACTGTCATGAATTTGGCTTGTATGATTTGTCTAAAGTGCTTTAGACAATGCAATGGTTGCTACAACATTCATGAGTACTCATAAGGGCTGAGTATTGGATTCAACCCACGCTCACTTGCATCACTTCATGGAATTTATCTCGAGTGATCGTGAGACGGTAATATCATATAAATCTTCAAACCTAGAGATATGAGTTGTTGACTATGAGTTGGTTATTCATTGATTGTACGAAATCGCATTGGTAACTCGATGTTATAAAACGTGCCTTTGTGAATAATTCAACAAGTAGTTAGTACAAGCATATCAGTCGAAGTTTATCTGTTCCTTCTAGAAATAGAAGCAATATCTGGGCCCCTCGATGATTTGGTTTTGACCTATGTACCGGGCCCGGTCAGAACCTAATTGATGCGTTCAATTTAGTTTTATGTCGAAACAAATCAGAGATCGAGAAACAAATGCTGGACAATAATTAAGACCATGTTCCATATGTTTGTCTGGCTGATATCATGAGAATAGAGGATTATATGATCACTTATCTTAAATGACGTATCATCATCATCTCAGTTCCGAGAGACTTTGAAAGAGCTATGATTGCTAGTCAGATTTTGAAGTCATATTTGCAAATATAGTTATTAGACTTATCCAAATGGGAGACTGTTGGATATAGTGTCTAAGTCCATAACTTTATTTGGTATGTACTTGACCCGACCCGGCATGGTCCATTTGGGTTGCATGGCATTGCAATACTTGGATAGACAAAATGAGAGAAAGTACACTTGTGATTATTAATATAATATAAGTTCTAATATATTAATAATAGTATTATTTAATTAGTGTTGATCAAGTATTAATTTGGCGATCAAAGTGAGACTAATTAAATATATAGGGTTGATTATGACAATCATCAATTCTTTTATGGTGGATTAATGATCCATGGTTCATGGGTTTGGTTATAACCATATGGAGCTCCATGGATAGTCCATGGGAGTTACAAACCCATGGGTCATGAGAAATGAAGAGTCATGACAATTAGGGCTTACATTTGTAACTCCTAATTATGACACACTATAAAAGAAACCCTATAGCATGCAAAATCGGCACTAAGAGTATTCTTGTGAGGGCATAGCCGATTTTGAAGTGTAGAAGTATTCTATCTAGTTATTCCAAGGTTGTAGTGTTGTGTGAAGCATTTGAGGCACAACATTTGGGGTGCTAGGCTCACAAAGTATTGAAGGAATCCAAGCAACAACAAGGTATGTATTTCTACTAGTTTTTATGTTTTATGTAATCCCCATGCCATGCTAGTTAGGAAATAACCTTGAAAAAGAAATTTGCATGTATATAGAGAAAACATAGATTCAAGGTTATTAGGGTTGCATGTACACTTAGGAAGTGTTAGAATGCTAAAAACCCATCAATAATAAGCATTAATACTACCAATTTCATTATTAAAAGAAAAGGTAAAACCTTGTTTATACAAACTGTGAAAGGAAATAATATTTATCGCCATTTTCGACGAGTAACAATAATTATTCAATTCTAATTCTAACCCATTACTAAGCAATAAAGAATAAACTCCAATCTTGGTGATAGGCGACATTTTCCTATTTCCCATGATTAAGTTTATCTTCTTGTGCTCCACATCTCTACTTTCTTTTAGTCCCTGCAAATCAGAACAAATGTGAAATCCACAACCTATATCAAGGACCCAAGAATTAGCATGTGATGTGCTATTTGAAAGAATAGTGTAAATACCTGCGAAGGTGGGCTTTATCTTCCTATCGTTAATGTCCTGTAAGTATTTGGAGCAGCTTCATTTCCAGTTCCCTTTTTCATGACAATGGAAGCACTCTACTTCCTTTGCATTGGTAGAGGGATTAGCAGAACCAACTTTGGTCCCACTGGAAGAGGATCCATCAAGAGACTTTGTCTTGCGGCTCTTAGAAGGATCCTTCCTCTTCTTCCCTTTCCCATGTCCAATTGCCAGAACAGGGGCATGAGCAGTAGTAGGAGTAGGTACAATCGGCTTGCTAAGATTGACCTCCTCCTTATTCATATGATAGTTCATACGGAATTGATCATAAAACGAAGGTAATGAATGTAGGATGATGTCCATGGCCAACTCTTCATCAAAGTTCACATTTAACTTCAGCAAGCGGTCCATATATCTCTGCATCTTTTGCAAGTGGGCCGTGATGGACTCTCCATCCTTCATTTTGGTTGTGCTCATGGAGTGAATGATCTCATACCTCTCCTGCCGATCACTTTGATGGTACCTTTGCATCAAATCTTGGTGCATTTTGAAGGACCAGAAGTCCTCATAGGACTTTTGAAGCTCAGCAGTCATGGTAGCAATCATAATACACGACACCTTTTGTCACGTCCCTCTCATGAATCCTGTATTCCTCGATTTGTTCTGGAGTAGCACTTTGTTCTTCAATCTCCTTCAACTCTTTATCCTAGACATATTCTTTGTCCTTGTCACGAAGGGTCATACGAATGTTTCTTATCCAATCGTTAAAGTTTGAACCATCGAAGATAGTTCTCCCAACCAAATTCATGAGGGAGAATGGGCTAGAAGGGTTGGAGCCTGAAGCATTGTTTGGGAAAGACATCAGAAAAAAAAAGTTTAGATTAGATGAGAATCCTTAATATAACACCCATATGAAATATTAGGGCTAGGACCTAACACAATATTTTACAATTCGGAAGAGGGACGTCGTAATCCAATTGCAAAATATTTGAAGGTAGGTAAATGACGATTTACCAATTTCCGCCACGAAAAATGAAACTGAATATTGTAACGCCCATGTTTCTGGCTAAGCATTTGTAACGACCCAAATTTCTTGTCCAAAAATTTTGTTTTTAAATCAATACTTTAGAAAACATTTGTAAATAAAACATTGTCTGATTAAACCAATTCATAACATACATCGTGTCTGAAAACCGAAACATGCAAACAATCAATATCAGAATGACTCATGGTGCAGAAATCAATGTGTGTGTATGATGTGCCACTACCGTGCCAGCTCCTTCCCATTCGATGAAGAGGTACCTGAAAACAAAACTGTAAACCATAAGCACGAAGCTTAGTGAGTTCCCCCACCGTACCAGATACCATGTAACCACATAACATACATATATTGTCAGGCATATCTAGGTGCCCGACCTACCCCTTCGGTCCTCTCGACCGGATACTGACTAGCATATATGGGTGTTGGTCTCCCCTTCGGTCCTCTCGACCAGATGCTGACTAGCATACCTAGGTGCTGGTCTCCCCTTCGGTCCTCTCGACCAGATGCTGACTAGCATATCTGGATGCTGGTCTCCCCTTCGGTCCTCTCGACCGGATGCTGGGGACTATTTCACCCCCTTACTACTAGCACATAACACGTATCACATAATCTATCTAGCATGGTTGGGCATCACTGCCCTTTCAGCCCTATCGACCGGTAATCTGGGGACTATCTCCCCTACTGTCACTAGCACATAGCATCATATCAAACTAGCACATAAACATATCACAGGTAGTAGCAACCCTAGATGAATATCACAGAGACAATAATCTAATCATACAACTCCTGCTAGTGGGCCGGCATTGTGGTCGTAGACCCACTGCTACTGGAAGGTAACTCACCTCGAAAAGTAGTTGCTGAAAGTCTGTTTGCTAAGCGCCTGACTGCTGAATCGATACTCCTCCGGCTATAAATCATAAACATAGGTTAGCCACTCATAAACACCCTTAGGTCAGATGACTGACCCACCCCTGGTCCAACGTCAACTCCTTGGTCAAAGTCAACTTCCAGTTGACTGGACTCGCCGAGTCCTTCTCCTACTAATCCGGTCCTACTCGACAAGTCCCTCTTCTCACTCATTGAGTCACCCTTAACTCACTACTTGGGACGAAAGAACCAACTCGCGATCCGACTCGCCGAGTCCAAGAACAACTCGCCAAGTCCCCACGAGCATATCTCCTACTCGCTTCCAAATCCTCACCAGAGCATCTGTTTTGAGGATTTGGGTTTCTGGGACTATTGCTACACGTTAAATAGCTAATTCCGCGTGTAGATACGAAGGGTTGGACCTTCAACACCTAAACCCCTCTTACTCAGTAACAGTTCATATGACTCACCGATTTTGAAGAACAACTCGTCGAGTTCCAGGCAATCTTCATAGGACTTGCCGAGTTGTTCATCCAACTCGCCAAGTCTAAGACCATCTTCAAAGAACTCGTCGAGTTCCACTTTGGGACTCGCCGAGTCCCTTCAACCCACTTCCCATACAGACCAAATCTAAGACATGCAACGATTCCAAACCATAGATCTATGTTCCTAGGGCATGCTTATCACGTAAAGTTGCAAACTTTATGTGCATGCATGACTCTATAAGCTCCAAAAGGCAAATCCAAGCTCTTTATGAGGTCATACACTCAATAGGGACCTCAATCACTTCAACCACAGAGACTTTATACTTCTAATACGTCCATAAGGTCTAGATCTGAAGTCTTTTCGGATCATAGAGCACAAACACATGGAGTTTGGTGTTTTAGGGCTTGAAAACCACCAATTAGGGACAACAAGGGGATCTAATGAACTAGTGATCAAGGTAGGGACTTTTCTACCTGAATGGAAGCCTCTTTCAGGGTAGATGTCGGATCTACTACTCCTCCTTGCACTTTTCCACCTCCTTCTTCTTCTCTTAATCTTCAAACTTCCTTCACAAGGCCAAAATCCCTCACAAGGACAAAAAGGGGGCTAGGGTTTCGCTCTATAGCTCTTCTGGAAGTGTTAGGGACAAGGGAGGCCGATTTAGAGTGTTTAAATAGGGTGTAAACACCTGGGTTAGGTTTTTTCCAAACAGGGCCTACTCGCCGAGTCCAAAGCTTAGACCTCGTGTCTCATCCCGCTTCTACTCGGCGAGTTGGTCCTTCAACTCGCCGAGTCCAAGACAAAATGTATTATTTAAGAAATATTAGATACAAGGAATACGTACCAGGAACCAGGTGCTACAAATCTCCCCCACTTACTTTAGACTTCGTCCTCAACGTTTGCTGCTCGAACCTGAAACAGCTCGGGGTAGTGCTCCATCATCTCTTCCACCGGCTCCCAAGTCCACTCTGATCCCTTCTGGTGCTGCCATTGCACCTTCACGAGTTCCAACCTCTTGTTCCTCAGATCCTTCGACTTCCTGTCGAGGATTGCCACAGGCCGCTCGATGTAATTCAGGCTTTCATCGACCTGAATATCCTCCAAAGGCACCACTGCCGAGTCATCAACCAAACACTTCCTCAACTGAGAGATGTGGAAAGTGCTGTGGATCTGGCTAAGTTCGGCTGGCAGATCCAACCTATACGCCACCTTGCCCTCCCGGGCTACAACCCTGAATGCCCCGATGTACCTTGGGCCCAACTTGCCTCGTTTTCTGAATCGGATGACGCCTTTCCATGGAGACACCTTCAGAAGAACCATATCCCCGACTTTGAATTCCAAGTCCGAACGGCGCTTGTCGACATAGCTTTTCTGCCGACTCTGTGCAGTCTGAAGCCTGCTCCGAACTTGCTGATGCTCCCCATGACCCTCTGGCCAACTTCACCCCAACATATATGGGTCCTGCATCTCCGCCCGTACAACATCTCGAAGGGAGGACGGTCAATACTTGCGTGGTAGCTGTTGTTGTATGAGAACTCAGCTATAGGAAGATAGGTATCCCAACTACCACCGAAGTCTAGCACGCATGCCCGGAACATACCCTCAAGAGTCTGGATGGTCCGCTCACTCTGACCATCTGTCTGCGGGTGAAAGGCGGTGCTAAAATGCAAACGAGTGCCCAACTCATCATGAAACTTCTTCCAAAACCTGGGAGTAAAACGCACATCCCTATCTGAAATCACTGATACTGGCACCCCGTGCCGCGCCACTATCTCCCTGATATAGATGTCGGCCAACTTTTCGGCCGATATGCTCTCCTGAATCGGAATAAAATAGGCGCTCTTGGTCAATCGATTTATTAGTGATTCAAAGTCGTTACACTGATTGATCTACTTATGGGAATGATGTCTAGACTGTGATTTAGTGAGGTGTTTAAAGTGGGATTTCCAAACAATATACTTCGTATACCAAACGGACCCTACCTCCAATATGATCCTACATGGTTGTTCCTTACTTGATAGACCATGAAGTAGACGCTGAGTTAATGACGAATCTAGACTAATAACTAGTCACAATAAATATTAGACTAAAATCTAGTGGTAATAATACTAGGTTTCGTCGCAGGAAATCATATTGTTAAGAAGTGATGAAATAGCACCATTTTCACATTTTTCCTAAAGTAAATAAGATTGAAAATTTAATAAAAGTTTAGTTACCTTATAATTATCATTATGCTTTTAACCAGAATTAATGTCATATCCTACCCGTTGGGTAATGACCCTCCACAAGTCAAGTAAGCGGTGGCTGAGAGTGGACACCCAATAAACCACCATTTTATAGGGAGTAACCTTATACCCCCTTATAGACCAGCTTCATGAATGAAGCCTACTAACGGTAAGACTGACTTGTCTTACACATACATATATATATATATATTATTAAACTTTTAATATTATAATAGTATAAGGGTTGAATTTTAAACTTTTAAAATTCTAAGGTTTGGAATTAAATGTTTTATTAGTGAGACTTTACAAATTCCAAAACTTGAGGGCAAGTTTTGTAACTCTTCAAAACTATTGGTTTCCATAACTTATGAAAACTTATAAGTTTTAATGTTCATAAATTAGACTCTTCACATAACTTGAGGACAAGTTACAAAACTCACTTCAAGAACAACTTAGATCAATTTTAACCAACATTATCATATAATTTCACTATTGATCTAATCTAACTCATAGCAAGGAAATTCATATCAAATAATACAAATAATATCTTATTAAATAATATGATTTCTCAGTTAATATTATATACTTATAATATATATTAATAAATCACAAATAGCTTTATTCTCAAAAGTCTATCCTATCAAATTGCATTGCTGAAGGCAACCCAAAAGGACCATGCTACTATCGGGTCAAGTACATCGCAGTTATAGCTATGGGCTTAGACACCTAATCTAACATTTTCATGATACATAGTGTTTATGTACATTTTTATGCTGGTTTCATCATCTTTACACACATTAATATATGTTAAACACTTAGGATAATACTCTTTCCAAGGAAGTTCAACAATCTCATTCAAGTGTTTAGGCTTGAAATCTTCACATCATCTCCTCAAACAACCCACAAAACCACTCAAGGTGAGTTCATACCCCCCACATTTTCAAGTCTTTTCATGTTTTTATAGGGGGGGATACAAGTCAAAATTGTTTATCATACAAATATTTTAATGTTTCATCTTTATGTTAAAATATGAGATATTGTTTGCATAAGATGTGGTTATCACTATCTTTCCCTAAATATTTGTTATATATTAGTTTTAAAATGCAAAACTAACAAAACAAACGTAATCTATCTTATAAGATCATAAGAAAATTTATGATTTGCAAAACTCCTTCGTTTTTTAAGCTTTTTACTAAAATATAACTTTTATAACAAATAGGAGTACATTTTAGTATTTCACTACTTTGTGGGTTACAACCCAAGAAAAATTATGATGTCGACTCTACAATTTGAAACTAGACAAAATATTTACCATGTGTTTATATAAATGATTATATAAATGTTCTTGACAAACATACACGATAAACTATAATTAGTATAGTATGGGAGCTACAAACACTACACTATCATTTCAGAAGAAATAAATAATTATTAAAGGTATAATTAATTTACTTACTAGATAACAAATTTTCAATACTATAGACGTAAACCAGTTGATACAGACTTGTGAGACACTACTTCATTGTACCCACCAGAGTACCCACTAAAGTCCTGAATTATAACCAGAGTCTCTTGTAGGGAGAGCGTGACACTTGTGTATAGATCTATATGAGATTGACAACCCCACACATAATCTATGTTGTAAGATCATAAGAAAATTTATGATTTGCAAAACTCCTTGGTTTTTGAAGCGTTTTACTAAAATATAACTTTTATTACAAATAGGAGTACATTTTAGTATTTCACTACTTTGTGGGATACAACCCCAAAAAAATTATGATGTTAACTCTACATTTTGAAACTAGACAAAATATTTCCCAAGTTTTTATATAAATGTTTATATAAATGTTCTTGACAAACAAACATGATAAACTATAACTGTTATAGTATAGGAGTTACAAACGCTACACTATCATTTCAGAAGAAATAAATAATTATTAAAGGTATAATTATTTTACTTAGAAGATAACGAATTTTCAGTACTATAGATGTAAACCAGTTGATACAGACTTGCGACACACTGCTTCATTGTACCAACCAGAGTACCCACTAAAGTCCTGATTATAACCAGAGTCTCTTGTACAGAGAGCGTAACACTTGTATATAGATCTATACGGGATTGACAACCCCACACCTAAACTGTTAGCCGCAGTTAGACTG